>NC_051138.1:3264982-3452045 GCF_014839805.1 Manduca sexta
GTTCGGTATTTGCTACTTAGATTTAAAACAGAATTTAAAATACAAATGTTTTCTAAAGAAATACACTATTGATGACAATAATTGACGTTACATCTAAAAAATATCAATATTCCATGTCTAAAAAAGTCAATATTTTTAGCAATATAGCTATGCTCCTTTTTTATTTATAATACATTCTTATTTAGGTATATAAATGTGTCGTAGGTCGGCACATAAAGTGAAAAAGATGTTACCAGTGTTGCCAGGGCCCTTGAGTCGTAAGTTACGTTTCGTTTCCTGAAAAGTTACATTTTTGCTGCAAAAGTTACATTATTGTTTATTTTTTTTAATTTTCGCGTTTTTGGGCAAGCATTTTTGTAGCTGCGAAACCGCGAGGACTCGCGAAGTAGGAAATGTGCGCGCGCACACTCAAGCAAAATCAAGTTTTAATATATGCAAGATACGTTTCATTTTGTCATGACGAGCCATCTCTTAGTGTGATATGGAGTGAAATACTTTTTAGACCCGCCAGTTTTAGGCATGTTTAATTTGGATGCGTTGAATAGAAATGCGTTCGTAAACTGTTTACAATAAAAATGTTGTATTACAAATCTCGTTGTTCTCAAAAGTTACGAAAATTGCCTTAAATATAAAAATTACTTACATGTTACGTGAGGGGGTCAAAAGTAACGAAAAATGTAAGAAATGTAACCTTCTGGCAACACTGGATGTTACATACATAATAAAATATGATATCGGCATGTATATCATAGACTAATATATAATACTGGAAAATGTATATTTATTTCAATAATATGTCATGTAGTATGTAATAATAGTCGATTATGAAATAATCAACGAGTTGCATTATTTCTTAATCGACTCTTAAGATTTTATTATCTATATTATCTGTGGAGACTGGGTCAAAACTTAAAATGTCAATGTCAGAATATCTTGTACGATTGTGATGTGATGTGTTGGAGTTTATTTATTTTATAACACATTTTAATAATTTAGAAGTGTAAATAAAAAAATAAAGATGACCACGTTTGACTCCAAATATGATGTAAGTGTTTATGTGCTCTAATAATAATTTTAAATATTTTTACTACTTTTTGACGGACACCTATTATCCTTTATTCTGGTATTGTTGACTTAATTTACATGCTATCAATGTAGACTATTTTAATAGCAAATGATAATAAATTGGGTCAAACACTAGAGCTGAAAGAACCAGGAGTTTCAAACCGATTCGGGGTTTATATAGCCTTTTTAATTACGATGAATTTTCATTCAAAAGATGAGTCATTAAACAATTAGAAGTTTCTTACAAATACGTCTCCCTGCACGCACCTTAATAAAAAAACATTTACAATTACTTTTATGAGTATTTATATTTTTGAACAAAGTAATTGAAAAAAAGTGGCGATAGCCTAATTGGGAGTGGAACCAACTGCCCAGACGAGTGTCCGTAAGTTCTAAACTTAAGGGCACGCACTTCTTACTATTATAGTGTTATGTGTATTCTTTTTGAATTATCGTTTGCTTCAACAGTTAAAGAAAACTTAGTGAGAAACCCTGCACACCTAAGAAGTTCTTTATAAGAATTTAGCAGGCATTTAAAGTCTGCCAATCCACACCAGATAAGAGTGGTGGACTAAGACCTACTCCCCCTCAATATTAGAGGAGGCCTGAGCCCAGCAGTGGGACAGTATATAATACGGAGCTAGAATATCAAGTAGAAGTTTTTTTCACAAAGCATTTAATGTTACTGTGATTTTATGTTAATTTCAGATGTACCCCACGGGTGATGTAGGTATTGTAGAGGGTGAGATGAACATCCCTGGCAGAGGTGGTGTCCCATCTGGCGACAGCATGGAGTTCAATACTCTAGACGAACCTATCAAAGAAACATTTGTAAGTCTAGATTAAATCAATATTTGTGAATCAATAAGTTGTTTACGTATGCAGTTGTGACTCTTGAGGCTTGGAATTGGATTAGTACTATTGTTTCTATATAACATTAGTGTATTTCTAACTATGTCAAGGGTATTTATTCATGTGGATATAATTAAATTCCATTTCTATATCCTTTACTAGCTCATTTATAAATTATGTTTAAATGATATTGCATTCTGTCACCGAAGACATAAATTTGTATTATAATCAAATTCATTTGACATATTCAGTAAGTTCAATAATATAGTAATCACATTACAACTCTAAAGATTATGTTAGCAGTTACTGTGTTAATTGCTGTTTATGGGTGGTAGTGGTCGGTAATCTTCTAGTGGCCCATTTGTTAGCACCAAGTGTTCGTAGTAATGGTTTAGCTTAGTGTTTAAGACTGGCTGGTTATTCTCTCCATTTCTAGTAAATTATATTAGTAAATGTTTTCACTTAAAAAAATTGAGTTAGTTAGTAGTACTTAGATATTCCATTATGTTGTTCAAATGTGTACATCAAAAGATAATATAAAGTGCAACATGCATTTATATAATGGTTTTAACATACTTTTGTTTGTTTAGATTATTTTATTTTTGGTCAATGTGTGTGGACGTATTTTCTGTTCTTTTATCTATATGATAAAAGAACATTTAATTTTTTTTTATTTTATCACATATAATTATGTTTAGTGTAAAGATTTTAGCGCGCATCCTACTTGTGAGTTTACTGACTATACAGTTGCAATATCATACTAAATATTAAATTCTATACTAATCCATAAAGTAAAAAAAAACGATAAATTTAGAAATGTTTATTTTCTTTTTTTTAGCTTCGAGATCTGAGAGCAGTTGGAAACAAATTTTACCATGTTCTCATTCCTAGAGAAAAATCTAGTTTGTTAAAAGAATGTAAGTAGTTTGTTGAGTTGTTTCAAATCATTAACATGATATTCATAATATGTTTTATTTGTGTAAATACTTATGTGTAAAAAATGTAATCTGCTTAAAAAAACTAGAAAAAAACTGTTTTTTTATTTGTATTTAAATAATTTTACTATCTTAGATTAGATTGTTTTCTAGTAATTTATTTTATAACATATGTCCCTGTAAATCACCCCATGCATATAGTAAAATGATTAATATTTACCAAGACATTTATTATATTTCCTTTTTATCAATTAACTGGAACTGTGGACAGTGAAACATCACAATAGAAACTGCTCCAAGCCTTTTCATTTCAACTTGTCCATTCTAATTATGAATAATACATTTTTCTAGGGGATCTATGGGGCCCACTGTTACTGTGCACACTCATGGCAACCATCCTCCAGGGGGCAGAGAGAGTGAACGATATCAAAGATGGAGGACCTGAGTTTGCCCAAGTGTTTGTGCTTGTATGGATAGGAGCTGCTGTGGTCACACTAAACTCTAAATTATTGGGCGGTAACATGTGAGTAATGTTATTTATGAATATTATGGGGTAATTATTTATGTATAGGTAGAAAAACTTATCTCATAGGTTTAGTGTTTGTGTACTTGGGCTGTGATTTGTGAGATTCGAGTTTTGTTCTTCCAGTTGGCAAAAAAATAGTTTTTGAATCTGAATAAATACAATTTAGTAGTTCGCAATAGGAATTTGTTCTTGATATTGCGAAAGAAATATTGGCCCATTATTGCATAATAAAACTGATTTCTAATCCGATCAGTAGTTTTTGAGTTTATTGCATTCAAACAGACATATAGATGTAGTGGGGGTTTTGGTTTATAATATGTAAGGGTACTATAAAATATTAATGTCTCCATAGTTTTGTCACCATACTGCATATTGACACATAGTCCATTGAAATGTTACATTTTTTAGGCCTTACCTTGCGTTTTTTAGAGGACGCAATTTTATTTTTTTGAAGTGTAGGGGGGGTCAGTCTAAAGCTAAAACCAAGTTTGTGGGGTCGCCACCCTTGTCCCACGGCCGCCATCTTGAAAATAGGGGTTGAAATGGTTTTACGATGTATCTCTTAAACTATTTATCTGACAAAAAAAAATTATAAACATTTTTTGTTGCAAATTAAATTTTCTACAACTTTGGTCTAGTAACTTTTGTCGTAGAACTATAAATAAAAAAGTTATGAGCGAAAATGTTAAGAAATTCAATGTTAAGCAATGTCCATTGCAACGTCATCAGAACGTGTGTTTATAAGGTTCATAATACTTTTTTGTACTCTCATTAATACCCAAATACCCAAGGGACCATTAGGGAACAAAAGAACATCTGCCTGCTATTATTATTATTATTTCTAACCTCTGTTGTTGTAAGAATAGCTGATAATATTATGTTGAAGTTGTCGTTCAACTTATATCTTTTAGTTGTGCTACATATTTCTGTACGTGCGGATGTATTTTATTCGATTTCGAATGATTTTAGACACGATTTTAACTTTAGTGAAAACTACTTTTTATTAGCATTTTGACTTTTAAAAGACTTTTAAAAGTCAAAATGCTAATAAATAACTCTACTACTACAACTTCAACACAATATTATCAGCTATTCTTACAATAAGAGAGGTTAGAAATAATAATAATAATAGCAGGCAGATGTTCTTTTGTTCCCTAATAGTCCCTTGGGTACTTGGGTATTAATGAGAGTACAAAAAAAGTATTATGAACCTTATAAACACACGTTCTAATGACGTTGCAATGGACATTGCTTAACATTCAATTTCTTAACATTTTCGCTTATAACTTTTTTATTTATAGTTCTACGACAAAAGTTACAAGACCAAAGTTGTAGAGAATTTAATTTGCAACAAAAAATGTTTACACATTTTTTTTGTTTATAAATAGTTTAAGAGATACATCGTAAAAACCATTTCAACCCTTATTTTCAAGATGGCGGCCGTGGGACAAGGGTGGCGACCCCACAAACTTGGTTTTAGCTTTAGACTGAACCCCCTACACTTCAAAAAAATAAAATTGCGTCCTCTAAAAAACGCAACCCCAAATGTAACTTTTCAATGGACTAACAGTATATGTAACATGGGTTTTGACTGAAATGACAGAAATGATAAAAGTGTAAGTAATATGAGAAATGAATTCCGTGTTGAATGTTTTTTTGTTATCAGATTACAGGGAATGGATTTTGATTGTTGATTGTGATTAAGTAATTGATTTAGCTTGCTACAATGGTCATGGTCGATTTTATCAGATACTATTTATACGACCTTGAGAATCCAGCTAGTTGTTATAGAAAGCCTTCTTCCTTCTTTAAATTATAAGCATAGGATAAGGCTATACATTCTAATTTATGAATTTTGGTTTAAATTTGTTTTGGAATTAAATGTTGTTTACATTACTCTGCAAATTAATATAATGTTTGAATCCCGTGAATCAATTCAGTCGTTTTAGAGAGTACTTTAAATAAGCGGAAAGTGAAACACATTATAACACCAATTCTGTCGTGGTAATCGAGAGGGCAGCATGTCAAAGGCGACCAAGTATTTAATTACTGATTTGGAATGCACGTTAAACGAACTTTCTTCCTATCTAATGCACTTTCTCGTGTGATAAACAGCAGTAAGAACAATAAGTTAATCTAGTTAACCATATAATGGAGTAGAACTGCCTTTTCTGCCTTATTGCCTTCTCGATTACCAGTTACCACGGCAGAATTTACCTTTTAATGATAATCTAATATACACCTTTTCGCATAAGTAAAAAATGTTAGGACTGTATACGGCCACAATACATCGGGAACCATCATAATAGTTCATTTTATTGAGTAATTTTCCAGGTGTAGTCCGATGTATAACTTATACATCACATGACACATCGATTCGTATAATTCTAGCAATAGTCAAGAACGTACTGTACTTTACTAAATAAAACAATACTTCCATGTCCACTAATGAGCATGCATTTTCCTTCCAGATCATTCTTCCAGTCTGTGTGCGTGCTGGGCTACTGCCTGCTGCCGATCGCGATGTCGCTCATTATATGCCGTATCATCCTGTTCAGCACTCAGACCACGTTCCTCTTCTTTCTGAGGTTCGCCATCTCCATGACGGGCTTTCTTTGGGCCACTTATGGTGAGTAATTGTATTTGTCATGTCATTTTGTTTGAATTAACGACCAAAAATAGATTGCGATGTAAATGCTCCTACTTTTCATAGGAGTGGAGTTAGAATAATAAAATTTGGTCTAGTAGAATTGACTGGGTTTTCGAACACTGAACATCTTAATAACAGGGGCGTAGCTTGCCACAGAAGGGTCTTATATCGAATTTGTTAGCGGCCCTTTAGAGCATTGCTTTTGGGCTTCTGCTTAGTTTAATGTATGGGCCAAGTGAGGCCCCTAAAGCTTGGGGGTCCTGTATCACTTTTACGGTTCATGCGGTGGTAGCTAAGCCCCCCCATAGTAATGAACCTAAATATGAATAGACTTTTTATGGTGTTCGTTTTATTGTGTAACATATTATTTTCGAGCATGTAATAATAGAATCTTGATAAGAGTGACTCCTCAACCCTTTTTAAAAAAATATATATATATTATTTTTTTCAGCCGCCACGAAATTCCTAGGTGACAGTCAACCAGAAGGCAAAAAGGCGTTGGCGGTGTACCCTATATGTTTGTTCTACTTCATTCTCTCCTGGCTAGTCGTGTCTCGTAGTAACGTGTAGGCATTGTTATGTAAGTGTATTTATTGTGATACAAACTCGAACGTTTTGTGAATATATGTTTACTTAAGTGGGTTAAATTGTATGTATTAATGCAATGTCGTGTGACGCGCGGGGGGTGCGGGGGAGTCAACGAATAGTCTCGACACGATCACTATACTCATGGATCACCGGTGATCCATTGCCATTAAGCCGGTGACTCATGAGTGAGGATAAAAATTGTAAAACGAAACACTGAAAAAAAGCATCAAGCCCCTTAAAATGACCAGAAAAAATGCGATTTATAAGTCGATGACGATTTATAAGTTTGTGATTGATCGAGAGACCAATGTGTCACGTGTCAAGCAATCACATTAAAACGACACGGAGTTGCATCGTGTTTTTCCCACATTCTAAGCATGCAGGTTCGATTAAGTTTTTGTAATAAAAACGAACTCGTATTTATATATATCACTAGGTTTCACTAGCTTGAAATACTCTTCCCGGGAGCCATAAAATAATCTAAGACAAATTCTGTAATGGATGCCAGGACTTCTCATGGAATAAACGTTTATAAAGCTAGTGGCGCGTTGAGACGTTATCGTGTGGTCAATTCGTCGACTCCCCCGAAAAATAATGTAAAGTATTTGATGTGGTTTCGATAATATTACTCTTAAATTATGGCACAATATAAACATTCCTACGTTCGTACTTCTATTAAACTGTAGTAGATAAAGGCAATTTTGTATATATTATCAATTAAAAGGCTATTTTCTGTCTGTTGTACTTTTCATTTTATTTAAATTTTCCTTAAAACAAAAATAAAAACATCTAAAAATACACGGTAAGTTGAAATTCGAGAGATTTCAGTGCGCGTGGATACACTACGTTAGCCTGCAGGTACACCAAATAGATATAGATACATTCTTATAAGTAAATCACATTTGTTTACATACATAGCCATTTATAAATTAGCACGAATAACATCAAAAATGCACATTAAACATCAAAAAATTGTGTAATCCGATGACGACTCGCTAAAACATCGATAAAGTTATAATTATTCGATTTCGATTACATGTCAATGAACATGACTTTAGACGTGTTTTCATCGATTAGTTTTTATATCGATAATCAAAACTTAATTTACTATTCATAATTTTCTAAATGAAATGCTTTTGGTTTAACCACATAATTTACTAAATTGTGCAAACATAGATTACACATATTTATCGCAAGTGCAAGAAAATTGTTTACACTTAATCATCTTAATTACAGAATATTTCTATCACATAAATAACATTAAAATATAAGCATGCAACATTTACGCGGAACGTAAGCACAATGCATAAAATAATATCACCGAGATACGTATTGCATTACACATTTAGCGAATTTTGTGCATTAAAATCTCGAATAATTCCGAAAAGATTGTAACAATCGATTGGAAATGTTGTTCGATTAGGAATGAAAAGAACGACGATGAACATTTAGGAACTACTTCAGTCTAAATACTGACTACGTCAATACAACACGGTTACAATATTTTCATAAGTAAATTCATCGAAAAGTTTTCAGTTCAGATTTGTGACAGAATCGTACAACCATTCAAATTGGAATGACACGAGTTACGTCGATAGATTACTGGATTGGGCTTACGATTATAGATATATACGCCGTACCGTCGCCAAGGGTAGAAGACACCAAGCAGTAACCCGGATATGTTTAGCAGCAGGATTACCAGGTTATCAGCATATACATTGGTTTTAACTGGACTCGGAGCCGCTGGAGGACTTGTCGGGAGTGCAGGGCGGCGAGGGCTTGGGCGAGGTCCGCGCGGGCAGTTGGTACGACATGTGCGTTTGTATCGTGTCGCGCGCCTTCCGCGCGTTCTTGTACGTGAGGGAGTTGGCGCGCGGCTTGCGGCGGGAGAAGTGCCGCTCCACCCACTTCAGCAGCGCCAGCACCGAGTCCGTGGACGACAGACGACGCTCCGCTGAGGTCTTCGTGATGCTTGATGACGCGATACGGAACGTGGCCGCCATACCTTTTAGGGCCTGGAATAAACAAATTGGTCATGAAATTGAGTGTAATGATCTCTGAGGGCAACAGGTGATAGCGGCTTTGAAACAATCGACCTCAGATTTAATTTTTGCATATTTGTGAACTCGTTTGGGTGGTGTAAGGCCCACAGACCTGTTAACTTTTTACCAGTTCTTGGTAACTTCGATAAACATTACATCTTAGTGTTCTCTAGATTTATTTCTAGGATCTCGTTAAATCCCCTGTTTAATTGCCCATAAATTTCATATAACAAAGGTGTCCAAATTTATAATAAGTTTACGGCATATCGTTCTTTATCGAGCTATGGAACGCAAAATACCCAAAACAGTCTAGATTTTAAGACTCTACATCGTCCCAAAAGTAATCCAGTCTGAATACTACAATATACATTTATGCCTTCATGCAATATATTAAACTATGTATGCCTATTATAGATACATTCGTAACTTACCAGCATGGCGTCCTCATCCGTGACGTCATCACCGGCGTAAATAATTCTGATCCTTTCGCTCCAATCCAGCCCGAAAGCCGTTCTCAAAATATAAATAGAAGCTCGACCTATAAAACGAAACATATTTCATTAATACAAGTAATTGACTATTGTAAATATGAGGCTTACGTTGGCAATGTATATTAGAGATTCATTCAATTTTTCATTTAATGCGTGTAGAGTTTATATAGAACATTCAGTTTGAAGACGCTACCTACTTTGTATTTAAAACTCATACGACTTAAAAGTGCATCTCGCCATTTGCTAATAAGTTAATTTCGTTCTTTTTTTCTTTTTATATGGTAATTGAATGACGGGACGAGCATGCCGTTTGTCTGAAGGTATGGGATGCGACCGACTGAAGCGGAAGTGAAAAAATAAGTTGCACAGATTATAGATATAATACAGTGTTAATTATAAACATTTCGCAAACCTATGCTTAGTTAAAATACAAATTTACTCGATCGGCTGTAAGTCAGAACCTGCCATCTTTCCTCGTAGTAAGGTTTAAACTAGGCAACCGGTGATCTTTTTAACAGCTATTTAAGCAATTCTTAATCACCTCTTAACGCTAAAACAAGTTTATAAGTAAGACTGATTATTTACAATGTTTGGACGCTTTGTAGAACCAAAAATATTTTAAAATAATATGTAAATGTTCTCAGTAGGTAACAAATGAGTAACCTCGAACCGGTTTACTCTCAAGATGATATCGATGCCATCGTCAATGAAGAGTATTAAAAAGATAAACAATATTATAGTAATTAAATATAAATAGGTACTTGTTTATGAGTGACCTGGCACTATTAGCAAACGGATGTTAATGAATTATGTAAACCAATTCATATAAACATATTGATAACACCCCTTATTCCGAGAATCGATCGACTTACAAATCTGTTCCTTGTTATTAATATTTACCCAAGTAGGTGTGTTGTGAAAATTAACACGTTACCTTTTGGAATGGTCAAATTAAGTAGATTATGTAAATAATTGACATTTTATTTAGCTCAGGATGGAATTACCCGAATCAATAATTCCATCTGTATTTATTTGAAATTCAGTCAAGCCTCAAAAACGTAGTATTATATTGTAAACAATTTTGGACCTTAACACCAAATCTTACGTCCCAAAAAACATGTACCAAAGTTAATACTTATTTCTCTTGTAAAACAACGGTTCGTACCTACTTATTAGGCAGACGACTGACTCAATACTATGTCAATTGCATAGTGAGTGGCGAACTGGGCAATTGCCCAGGCTGTCGTGCTTGCAAGGGGTACAAAAACAAGCATTACCTATCCACTTCCAGCATTAGGGAAAAAAGTCTTGTAAAAATCTAACGTCCAGAGTCTTCCAGTAGTTAAATACGCTCATTATGTAAATTCTTTGTAACTTAATATTCTGGGCGGTGCCCCAACTGTTGGAAAATCGTAGAGCTTACCAGAAACTCATTTAGTCTTCTAACATAAAAAGAATTATAATGTGAACATGTACCTTTGTCCCACTGCACGGGCGGGCGCGCCTCGAGCGCACAGTGCGCGGGCGCAGGCGTGAAGCCGGCGGCCGTGATGAGCTTGCGCGCCTGCTCCGCCAGCGCCGGCCGCCGCGCCGCGGGCGTCTCGCGGTAGTGGAACGTCAGCAGCGCGCCCTTGTTCTCCACCCACGCGCCGTCGCGGCACACCTAGGTACACCACACACATAGGTACACTCTTACAATATTTCCTATTGCTTGATACTTAGCTGGAGACCGTTATTAGTTTAGTACTTATCTCGGTCAGCTCACTAGTTGAGTGGTTAAAGGGAAAACAATGTAGAAACAAAGAGTAAACACCGGCGAAGATTCTTAGTACAAAATAAACAGTCCTTTTTATTTATAGAAAAGATTTACCTCCTAGCCTAGCCCTAGGCCTCCCGTCAAAATGCCTCACAATCGGTAATGCTTGCGTAATGTAAAAAAAATATATATCCTAGCGATAGACTTATCGTTAGGATACGTCATTATTAATGAAGTTGGACATTTGATTGATAAATTAAGTGGTGATTAAACCACTGAAAAATCTTTTTGACCCATACATATTTGTCAAGACTATAATCTCTAAGTAACTTGAATGACCTCGCGTGCCTTAGCAACCGATTTCAAGATCATTTTTTCAGACTCTATTAGTACTTTTAGCAATGTTTCGTTCCGTGCAAATAACTACAATGTAGACATTAATATTATGATTGTAAATTAGACATAATTTAACGTCATCAATAAGCAAGAGTTTAACACAACGATAATTGGTTTCTATGAAATAAATAGGAGCGGTGCAGGGCCGGCTTAAACACGGGCACGCATTTTGAAAAAAGAAAGAATCAGTGCCCCCTTCGTGACATTTTTTAGGTCTCAACTGAATTTTACTGGCAAATGATAAGCTTTCAAGCCATATTAAATGTGTCTAGTCTGCTGACATCTTTTAGAGCCTTTGGCACCCTGCCTGGTGTTGGAGGCCTTGGTGACCAACGTTTCCTCTTCAGTTATGAACATGTGTATTACCTGTTCCTGCAGGGCTTTCAGCAGTTCCACCACCTTGTCTTGCAGTTCCATGGGCATGGGGTGGACGAACTTGCTCCCATCGGGGTGCAGGATCTCCAGGCCGTGGTTACCAGCGTACGTGATGCCCTCCATACCGACCTGTATGGCAAACATATTAATCATGTTTAATAAGAAAAATACTTATGTTATTGTTTAATTTTCTACGAGTTCAAAAAACATAAATATCAGAACGATGATTACAATTACCTATTTAAAATATTGTACGTATGAATTTTTCTTATATTCACAAAATTTAGAGGCTTAATGTAAATAATAAATTATATTAACAGTGTTGTAATATACTCGAAAAATTGGACTTATAAGTCATATTTAGCTACATTGTATCATCATTTCTGAACACAAAAGTAGATTCGTCAAATTTAAACAAAGGAAAATGTTTACCTACGACACAGGATCATATTTACATGGGCTGTTGACCAATATTCGCGATAAACGTGTTTATATTCGTAAGATCAAAGACCAGACACGTAAAAGAACCGATCATGGACGCTCGACACGACAGTGAAACAAACGGCTGGTTTGCAACAACAAACCGCGCACTATCAATATGAACTTTGACTGATTTTATCGTTGTTTTAAAACGAAAATATTTATATATCCTTGATAATTTGTAACCCGGTTTATGGCACACGCTGCAGTGATGCGTGCGTGTTACGTAAGGCAGGGGGCCGGACTTTCCACCTAATATCATTGGCTGTTTATGTTTGCTTAGATACTTAACACTCATTCAACTATTTGCGTAACAGAAGCAGCTCAAATAACGTTATTTGACAAATATAACCTTCATTCATCGATATATACGTACTACATATTAGATCTGGCGTTTCGAACACTCATTATCTTCAACTGAAGTATACTGCAATCCGTTATTGGTTGTCAATTTACTTATACTCTATTTAAGGCGCTTTAGCACTGCATGTTTAAAGTTTGGCTCGACGACGATTGATGTTTTAGTGCTGCAGCGAACTTTAGTTCGAACTCCAGATTTTGAACAAATATTTTACATGGACATTCGTGTCTTTAGAATATATGTCACTGCCTTAATTGCTTTACTTAAGCTTTATATACTTCGCGTTTCAAAATTCCTATTGTAAATTTCAGAAGTAGATATCCAAGTTCGGCAGAAGTCTTAAAGTAAAGTCGAATAATTTGCAAGCTGACTTCAAAATACAAGGGAAAATGTTCATGTAATGCGCCTGACTATTTCTAAATAGGAGGAGAGACCAAAAAAAAAATAAATAAAATACACATCAATGCACAAAAAGAGTACCTAATTTAGAAGCCAGGAGGAAATCTATTTTGATTAATCTCCTTATGTACCAGTAGGTACATATTATATAGTATAGTAATGACTTAGTTTGGATAGTACATATTATACACATTATGATTTATTATTATTTGGACCAACTGACTTGATTATCGTACCAGTGACTGTTATAAAATTATTGAGTTCCTAAGTACACAGCTCATTTCAAAATACCGTAATATTTTATGCTAACAATTAGCGAGATTCGAAACTGAGTGCCATAAAGCCTTGTGATCCCGAATACGCATCCTTGAAGGTGTTTCCCATACATTCCAAAATACTTAGGTTACATTTTCTCCAAAAAAAAAAACAAAGGTGGAGGAAGCGAGAGGAGTATGCCAGAATCATGTAAAGTGGCAATTCATAATCTCAGCCTACCCGTATGGGTTAGAGCCGTGATACTTTGTATGTGTTACCAAATAACTCTACATAAGAAGTAACGCATCGTACAGTTATATATGCCATCGTACCCTGATATAATACAAGTCGATCCCCTCACCCTGTTAACCTTCACAGCTATAGTTGGAAGCACTCGTGTATAGTATGAATATAGTAGGAAACAATAAGATTTTTAACCAACGAGATAAAAATAAATTGATTTATATTTTTTCTATATTGTACGTATGTGGTTCGAAAATAGACTTATTCATTTACGCATCAATAAAGTTATTTACACGGGGTCGAATCAATTACATTGTAATAAATTAATGTAATGTCAATACATAGTACATATTATTGACATTACATTGTTTGTAAGACGCGGTAAAGACACTACTCGTTTAATTAATTTTATAATTTTCAAACACTAGTAAATATTAACAATAATGACCTATCTAAATGCAATAAATATTTTTTCAGCAATGATAACCTTAAGAAGCGGAGATAACCTAGTTGGTTATGGAACGGACTGCCGGGACGAATGACCGCTGGTTCAAAACCCAAAGGCTCAACTCTGAATTTTCTAAAAATTATGTGTGTATTCTTTGTGAATTATCGCTTGCTTTAACGGTGAAGGAAAATATCGTGAGGAATCCTGTATCCTTGAGAAGTTCTCTATAGGAATTTTGAGGATGTGTGAAGTCTACCAATCCGAACTTGGCCAGCGTTATTAACTAAGGCCTGATTTCTCTCAGCAGTAGAGAAAGCCCGTGCCCAAAGTATGTAATACATATTATATTATTATTATTATAATGATAACCTTGTATCCAAAATCTGGCAACAGTTTGCGATTATACACATTAAAAAACCATTATGTAATTAATTTATCAGTATATTTTTCCATTTGATTACTTTTATTCACCGCTGATAAACCATTTCTATAAAATTCGGCGCGTTTGGTTTTTTTCCTAGATGTTCGTGTCACGGGGTCAGGTGAAAACGATAAAGAGTGTTTTGCGGATTTGTTGTGTAATATAAGATAGTCACTACCTATAAATCGATAATAGGCATTGGCCTTCAGCCGCGAATACGGAATGAAAATGGAGTCTTGTTTAGATTTTTGAGTACGAAAATACAGATTCATTGTGCTGGTATTCGAACAGCCTGTCATTGCTTCATGCTTAAAATTCCTCGCGAAATGATACTTTTGCCGTCATTGCCACAATGTTAATAATGAGCATACTTATTTATATCTACTAAAAGAAAAACTAAACCACTAATATGTGGTGTTACGCAAGCAATGTCCGTTCTCCTCATTATCCTCTTGTACATGGAATCTTGTGTGATTATATACTAACCATAATAATGCCATGTATGTTGTATATATTACCATTTAACCAGCGGTGCAAATAGTACCTTACTGTTGTACGAATAATGGTTACATTTACAAAGTTTTATCCTGCTATGTTAAGTGATGTTTAACGCCTGAGGAAGTGAGACAAAACATTGACTAAGATAGAACAATCATTACCAAAGTCTCTATATAGGCGGGGCAAAATTTGAAAAATGCCGCCACCACCCACCCACCTATATTTTTACCTTTGTCATCATCATCATCATTTCGCGCCCAGTGGGAAAAATTTTTAGTATTTAATGTACTGGATGTCTCAGTAATCAAATACTCAATAATCGGCCTCTATTATACTGCAAAATTCAAAAGTCATTACCATTTTCTTGACATTGTCGACGTTACGTCCCGATATGATGGCGATGTATACGTCGGACATGTTGGAGAGCCTCTGCAGCGTGTGCTTGGTCTCGAGAGGGAGTGTGGCCAGGTCTGGGTGGGGCGCGATGGGGGCCAGGGTGCCGTCATAGTCCAGGAGCAACGCCAGCTTCTGCGTGTAGCCTATGTACCTGGAATGAGATGGGTTTGTACAAATAAAATGAGGAACTATGTGTAACTTCAACTAAGCAATATGATGGAAGATGATAGATAATTAATATATCTAAGTATATTATGTTGAAACTATGATTGTTGTCAATTCCGCTTGACAAAGTGTTTTGTGGTAATAGTAAATTACCCTTGCACTCATTTCAAGGAAGCTAAAACGGGTATAATAGGGATTTGGATCACCTAATGTTAAGAAATCGTTGTTACTCAAAAACATTCATGTAATAAAAATCATCAGACTTAAAGTAAAGTATAGGCTCTTTCCTTACTTGGAGAGATATTCGTCGAAGTCGTCGATCGTAACTGGCTGCATGGAGGTAGCTCCGATGTCGTCCGCCTCCTCCTCGAGCGAGTCCATTGCCTTGAGGAACGACTTCATCCAGCTATCCACGTCGTTCATCTGCTCGCGTCTGCGCAGATGGTTCATACGCACCGTGCGTTCGTCCTCTGGCATTATTAAAGCCCTGCAAGTGGGATTATAAGAATTAAAAGATATATATTGACAGAGATTTACCGCCCTCATACCTACCACTACAACTCCTGTAAGCCAGGATCAGCAGTGGCACTCATTGTATGACACCAAGCAGTGAAACTCGGCGAGTCTCAGGGAAAACTAATATGTCATTATCCCGCAACGAAAAATCAAATAGAAAGAAAGATAGGGAGGAGTTTAAAATATAATGCAATGGAGGATAGTGGACAATTAATATATATTGACAAAGAAACTTGATCGTTTATCAGTAAATTTTCCGTTGGAATAGTTAAGAGTTTGATTTGTAGTAAAATATAAATCACAAAGGTAAAGCCATTTTTTTTAAATTCGGCGCCCTATCTTTCTTTATGCAGCTCTAAAAGCTGAAAAGAATCCCTGAAGAAATCGTCGAGTAAGATAAGTAATCATCACAAACCTGTGAATAACCTCAGCTGCATCATCAAGCTCGTAAGGATTGCATATAAGAGCCTCGTGCATCATCTCTCCCGCACCGGCGAACGGAGATACGATAAGCACGCCAGGCGGCTTGTTGATCTGGCACGCCACGAATTCTTTGGCAACAAGGTTCATGCCGTCTCTCAGTGGTGTCACTAATGCCACTGCTGCATCGCGGTAGAATGCCGCTAGCTCGTCCTGCCCTACACATCCGTAGATATACCTAGAAGATCAAATTTTAGATGTTATATTTATGTGGCACCAAGTCTGCTATAAAAAGGAATAACGTTAGTATTAAATGTAGTGAACCGTGATAAACAGCAACCCTCAGCTTATTTGGATACAATTAACGCACCTTATAGGCGACCAGTTAGGCGTGGTGAACCTCCCGTTTATCCTTCCTACAAGTTGATCCATCTCTTCCTTCAGGTCCTGATACTCCTTAACGTCCGTCCGTGACGGCACTGAGATCTGTAACAGCACCACCTTCTCTATGTGCTCCGGATGTTTCTCCAACAATCGTTCGAAAGCTTTCAGTCTATGCACAAGTCCTTTGGTATAGTCCAGTCTGTCGACGCCTAATATCACTTTTTGGTTTGTAGAGAGCACTGGTTTAGCATTCTGTGCCAACTGCACGAATCTGTCGAACGGCACTCCGATTGGCAATGGCCGCACGCAAATTGTGCGCCCACCTAACTCGACTAGAAGATTCTTTCTATCCACACGGCATCCTAGATTTCTTTGGCAGCAGTCAATAAAATTCAAGCAGTAGTCCGTAATGTGGAATCCAACCATGTCACAACCTGTAAGAACAGAATTAGGTTAATCACTTTTCTAAATAGTCAAAATCTTTGACTCAGAGTTAGAGTTAGAGTTACCATTTACCTAATATACCCTGCAATACTTCATCTGACCATGGGAAAAGTCTGAAAATATCCCAGGGAGGGAATGGTATGTGCAAGAAGAATGCAAGCTTGCATTTGATCTCGTCTTCCTCCGCCCTCTGCAAACAAATTTACTGATTAAGACATAGCTGAGAGATCGGAATTCGCAAATAACCTAAGTAGTAAGATAGCGTCCAACCTGTCTGATCCAGTTAGCTGCCAACATGAGGTGGTAGTCATGAACCCAGACGATCGGCGGAGAGCCATTCTTCTCTTTGGTGTTTTTGAGTAAATGCAGAGCATGGACCGTTTTCTCTGCGAATTCCTCGTTGATCTTCATGTATGCTTTCCAATGGTCTGCGATGAAGGTGGCGCGGTCCGGCATGGAGTGGAACAACGGCCAGAAGGTTCCGTTACAGCACCCATTGTAATAACTGTCAAAGAGCTTAGGCTCCGCGTGAATTGGAACTATCTGTAACAAACAAACATTTCAATGTAGCCTTAAGTTTTCGAACATGGACACATAAAATGTGCTCTTTGAAGTACATAATAGATATCATCCTCCCGAAACCTACCAATCGAAGGATTAAAAGACTGAAAGTAGAATTAAGAAAGAACATATAAGAATTTAATTACCTTATAAATGGGACAGACTATTAACATGAGGCAACAGTCAGAGTTTTCCGACACTAAAGAAAACTCGATACGTCTTTGTTATTAGTCGAAACGTGTAAGGGTTCGTACCTAACACGTGTAAGTACGCTACACTATGTTTATTTTAAAGCGATCTATTTTCGGACACCTCCTACTGAATGACTCTAAACGTCTTTTTACAATCAATACTGGTTATTGGCTTTAATCGCTTGCTGCGTCACTCGATTAGCAAAAAAGTACGGAACATGTTAATTGTTTAAACTAAAAAAGCTGTTGCTAAGAAGATAGCCGTAGCAGTATTATAATTAGTAATTTTATAGTTTACTCTTCGTAATTATTTGTTTTACGTCCTAATTATATTAGTAACTTAAAACAACCAAAAGATAACTAAAATTATTGTTGTATTGATTTTTGTTGTGAAAGCCTTACAGCGGCTATGTTTTAATTACATCTATGAATTATCAAAAAGCAAGCTAAACTACAATGTGACTTCTGTCTTCGTACTTATCTATCTGGAAATGCATTCAGTCTATTAAGTACATACGAATTAAGCTTTTCATCCTAATTGTAAATATTTATTAGTACAATTACGTGTATTTACTTCGATTTGCGTAAACGTTATCAAGGCAGATACTGTATCAGATATTACTCGGAAAATTACAATATTTTTATTATATTTCCTCATCGTATCATTGTTATTAAACAAAAATTTATTGCTGTGTTTAAATTAATATTCCATTGTAGATGTAACTTGTAGGCATCCGCTCCATTGATGCAAATTGAACTGTTTACAGATTCAATAGAATAAATAATAACGACGTAGTGGCTGAGGTTTTTTATATGAAAGGTATATATAATGATATACCTTTATGTACTCTCAGTTCTCACCATATTTTTAATCGATTATGTGAAGTAAATTTGATATAAGTAGTCCATCAGGCTGGCGCCGACAATACGACTTTAATTTCACACATAGGTCTAGTGATTAATAATGATAAAAATAATAACGAAATAACATAATTCGAAAATTTGTAATATATGAAACGAACAGAATAATAGGAAAAATAATAAATAAAAAAAATATTTATACAGTAGGTATATTCAATTCAATGTACCTACTCAACTAAATAATAAGTAAAGTAACAATTCTTAGTTATTTATTGATCAATTATTTACTTAGTAAGATAAAGAAAAGGTTAACTGCGATTTTGTAATAAGTTAGTTAATGTATTTTTGGCATACTTGAATCAAACTGTATAAACCTTTATAACGGTGTGAGTCGATACATAATTATTGTAAATGGAGCCAATGTCTAGCAGTCAGCATCAATGTTATAGTTACATGTTTAAATTTCAAGAATCACCATTTATTTTCGTTACCACGGAGCTGGAGATCGAGAAAATGGAGTACCTACATACGGCATAATAGACTTATAAATGGGCGATATAACATCAAAACCACGCTAAACTGCGTTGTACTTATGCCGAGTTCTCGGAATGGTTTTATTCAAATGCTATTGAGGTATTTTTTCCAAACATAACCGTATTACTTAAACAATGCATCCAGGATACTGAAGATTCTATTAAACGTATAAAAAAAATATCTTAACATAACTATGTTTACCTACGACCATAACAGATTCATAGTTCCTCATTGCACTCAATAATGTAAACTAATTCCACTAACTGGACACAAACGCATGATTCTTGTAATAGAACAATTTATTGCTTTTAAAACAACATTGTAGTCAGTAGTATTATTTTATATAAATTATAAACTATTAGAGGTCTTGTTATTAATGGCTTTAATATTATTGCAACTTTTATTCGGTCCAGTTATTATAAAAAAATAAATATGTCTATATAAAGATAGTAAGTACCTAAGTACGTGTTAGGAAGACCAAATCATTGTATCTATTTTACTTAACAGATCACTATTGTCATGTTTCTATTAGAAGTGCATTGAAGCTGGTGCAATTACCTACTAGTCAGGAAAAAACATATCAAAATATTTGGATGTTTTAGGGAGCTTTCCATCCAGTTTTCATTGTATATTTTGCTTACATTATATGCTGAGATTCCTATCTATTTTAAAATTCAGTTACTTAGGAAGGTATTGATCGCGATATTAATACTATTTATAGCCAGACGTTCCACGTATTATCAAGCGGACCAGATCTGTGATATATACTATACAGATTTTAAATAAATAGAATATTTAATAGAAGTTACGTATTTTTAGTAGAGTAACCTAAAAGAGTTCAGTCAAAACTATAAAGGAACCAAAAGAATTTTAAATAAGTTACGTATATAAGAGTATATGATAGTTTAATTGGTCACAGTTACATCACAGCGTAGCGATGATACGGTTCTTGGCTGCCGTAATAGCGTGGATGACTGTCATCATTCATTAGCAAAGGAAACAAAGCATTGAGCCGCCGCGCCGTGGCCGTATGCGATAATACCATCTACAGATCTACACATTATAACATCTATTACGTAAAATGTGTAAATTTTAATATATTCATGGCTTTTCTCTACTAGTAACTAATAAGTACTTTATAAGTATACATATGTACTTGCTCTAGAAGCCTAGTTATACTTGGAGGATGTAGGATAAGATTTAAGGTACAAAGACAATTGCGTCGTCAAGTGAAACTGAAGTAATTTTGTAAAATATTATTCAAAATGTGTGAAATTGGTATCTAAATGCAAAGGGGATTCTTGAATTAAGAGTCACGTTCCATGGCTGTGTTACAAGATAATTTCTAGTCTAAATTTAAACTAAATGTAACAATAATGAGGTACATTTAATTAAATAACCTAGCAGTTTATCGATGAGTACAGTATTCCTAACTGCGACTTATATTATATAGCTAATTCTTATGCAGACGGCGTACAAAACTAAGAACACATTTAAAATAGAAACAGTTGCAAGGTTTTTAATTACGATAATTGTTCGCCACTTACAGTACTTAATTTCTTTAGAGGTCGTCACTATCTTCAATCGCGTTATATGTTGTGGGATTCCTAAGGGAATGCGTATTCTTTAGGTATAGGTTAAATGCAGTATTGCGCAGCGACGGTTGTGGTTGTTATGAGGGCGCCCTTCGTCTACAGGCCCGTAGCCGCCCTTTATACGTTTCTACGCAAATATACGTATCTACGCCATTCTCGGCGCCGCTAGCCACCGCAGGGTTTTAGTTGGTATGTCGGTGAATGGTGTATAACTTGATTCATGCCGACTTCCCTTTTATTTAAAAGCTAATTATCATTAGAACGATTTGCAGCCCGCATTTACGCATGTCAGTACCTATTGTTGTATCAGGTTACTTTTTGGAAAACTTCACTCTTCGTTACTGGTGTATATAGTGTTAGGGGCTTCGCCAGTGATGGTTAAACTGATGTCAACATTCCGGACGACCTAATGCTGGACCGTAAGACCAGTGACCCTAACATGATCTTTCTGCACTGATTAGAAATAGACCGTATCGATAATTTCGTTGTACCCGCGGAAAAAGGTACAAATACAATATTCTATAACTTGGTTGCTAGTGTTATTTATATTGTCAACAAACACAATGCAGGTTTAGTTTACTTTCGTTTTTATTATGCTGTAGCAAAATCATATTAACCTTGCGGTTTTGCGGTTGTTGACTAAGATATGACGTAACAAAGACGACTATTGGCTTTACGTTATTACTTAATACATAATATGTACATTTACATTAGTATGAAAATTTCGGTTGTTATGCGATTCGTGGTTAACATTATTTCTGTTGATACCATATTTTTAAGGTGCAAAGGCATAACTAACCCATCATTTCATGATAGTAAAAACAATGAATAACAATTTCATATTTCGAAGGTTTAAATAGTATCTAATAGTATAAAGAAGCAAAATATATTCATACCAGTTTTATTGCAAGATGTTATCAAAAGTTATCTAAAACTCTAAATTAAACCAGTTTGCTTGCTCTCGTTTTTAATTCCAATTCTTACTACAAATGAAATAAGTAAAGTGGTCGATAAAATTGAAGTTATCAAATGATGGTATATTAATAGTTTTTATTTGAGTACTATCTGTGACTAAGCTATGCAGTCTCATTAAATGCATTTGGAAATAAAATTTTAGTTTTTATACCAAAAATGTTTTCTTGCCCGCGTGAAAGATTTTCAGAACACCTAGATATCGATGCTTATACAATAATGCCATTTATAGAAAAATGTGGTTCCATGAATGCATAATAAAATCTAATTTTCCTAAAGCAATGAATTTGACGTCGAGCAAAATCTGCCACTTGTTGACTAGAAGCAACATTATAATGAAATTTACAATTGACCAACACTGAACCTTTAAAACCATAGTTTGTTAGATGTACGCGCAAAATTATTATACAAGCACTATAGGCACAGCACGTTCATTTGACCTTTAGAGATAAAGTTAAACCCAGTATTGTTCCAATGTCGTATGTCGTAACTAAAATCACGACGCTGCATCATGGGTATACCAAGGACAATATTATCTCTCATATTACGCGGGACGCTTCAGAAATAAGTTTCAATACTTTAACAAGAATTATTCTTATGTATTAAAAAATTATGAACTTGTAAAATGTTAGTAGATATTGTAACTTTGGCTTTTCGGAGGACCAACACCGCAATACTGAATAGTGGCTTTAGTCCACCAACTCCAGCGTGGTGGACTAAGGTCTATTCCCTCTCAGTAGTAGAGGAGGCCCGTGCCCAACAGTGGGACAGTATGTAACACAGGGCTGATATTATATGTAAACCTCAATTTCCCCGTGATCATGAAGGCGGCATAGCCTTCGAAACGTCGAGAGAAAATAATAATATAAATAACCGCGATAAAATTCGTAAAATATTTAGTTTTATTTCAATGTCTAACATTTACATAAACTTAACAGATTATTTAGTACCGAAAGTAAAAAGACCTAATTATTCCATGAATGTTCTTTTATTTTTTTTTTACATTGCAAACGTGAAATCAAGAAATTGGTTACTATTTCTCCAATTAAACTTAAATTTAATTGTAGAGTATTTGCGAAAATTCCATCATTGTACTCTGCAGGTAGTCCAGTTTTTTACTGTTATTTAAGCCTTACGAGCCCTAACAACAACCTTCTTTTCTCATTACTAACATTATTTAATTTGTCATTGAAGTTGGCATTAGTGATTATTTTCACAAGAATCATATTTAGTGTTAGAAAAGCAGCAAATATACGGAACCTGAGCAATGAGCTATTTCAAAGGTTGTATAAGTAATGTTTGTTAGTAAGTATTTTAAAAATCTGCAACAATCGTATGCATAAATGCTTATGGTTCTTGCATGACATTGTATCATATATCTATATATGTATAAAAATGAATCCCTATTTCCCTTGGTCACGCACGCCATCACGCGTGAACGGCTGGACCGATTTCACAATTTTTTTTGTTGTTATCTTTGTTATTTTCAGGAGTAGGTTCTTATGAAACAAAAAATTTCGCAGTAAATTAGAAAATTTAAGAAAACTTAACGAAAATATTAATTTTATATAACTGTCAATTGTTTGCAATAACTGTCAGCGAATGACAGAATGGGCGCTGCAAATTCATAGTAGTCTGTCGGGTCAGCTAGTATATGTATATATGACGAAAGAAGAGCCAAAAATCCAGGGTATATCAAAGAGCGAGTGAAATAAATTATAGTAGGGAGGCAGACTATAATGCAAAATCAAAAAACAGAAGGAACAATTCACGAGGAAATGAATAAAATGATGCTATCCTATTAACTGTTAAAAGAGGTTTAGTTGTTAGAAATAAATGCACTGCCTCGTACCTTCTTAGAGAGGAGTCCGGCTGTGGGCGTCTTGTCGTTGGGGTTGGACTCGGGTATCCTCTCGTTGGGATCCTCGAGGTGGATACCCGGCCAGCCCACCCAGATACCGCTGCCACGGATGACCACTGGCGCAACAGCTGTCACCAGGCCTCCAGCGCTGTAAGGAACGGCCTTCATTAAATGCTTAATCCTTTAGATATTTTTAGCATGGGTAATTAAATGCCTTGCTGGTGAGACGATTGTTGCTATAATTTTTATAAATGTATAGCAATTGCCGGATAATTAAAAACATATTGTCATAATGGCGCATTCTAGTTCAATCAGGGTGTGCGTGAGGCAGACCGGCATAAATAACTAAGTAGTCACTTAAAATCCAAACAAAGCACTGAATTATTTTACAGTCACAGACCAAAATTATCTTACTAAATTAAATCTAAGTCTACAAAATGAATCTAAAATAATACATTTAAAGATTATTTTTACAGAGAGATGCGCTCAGACTCGTGTCTCCAAGGACACGGTATTGATTTTCTACTCGTTCTATTTTGTTTTTTATGGCGGCACTCCAAGCGATATTACGTAGTTACAGTCCATTCACGAAATAACTTAAACATTTGCACATCGGGAATTGATATTTGATACGATATTGTTATCTTTACTTTCATTTTGATCACTAAGGCTTGGTTGGAATTCGTCTCGATCGAAGATATAACGATTTAAAAGCTTAAAAAATGTATATTTAAAAAGGTGTAAGGAGATCTAAATACTGGAAAAGGAATTATCCTATAATAGGAAAAGAAGATAACCGCATAACACATATTTGTTTAATAGCATAGCTAAAGGAAAATTTATTGCTTCCTTTAAAATTAAATCTACTAGAATACCTGTTTTCAGAAACTACAACAATGTAGTTATAATAAATAATGTATAATTATAAAGGTTTTTAAAATGAAATAATAAAACCATTTCAGATTAAGTTGAAATATTCTAGTGAATAATGCTATTTCCAGCCATTAATCCGTTTCAACTTAACCTTTTTAATAGCTATTGTCGGACACTACGACAAACAGGTTAACACTACAACAAATCTGTATGTGAAGGATATTGCAATAGCTTGTCGGGGTAGTGCGATTATTGATTAACAGCTCACTTCGAGTCCTGCACGTGACTCGACGTGTTACATAAACATTGTGTTTACGCTGAGATTGCAGTAAGGATTGAGAATTTGAATTGCACAGAAATTTGAAATTTAAACTACTATTACAATTGCTTTACGGTTTAATGCAATTAATTATTTAGCGTAGAGTTGATCATTTTACAAATATATCTTAAAATTTTGCATCAAACTGCAATTTATTTCTATTTATTTATTTTTTTCGTGATGTGTTTCTAAAATGTCTTTTTTATCTGCCTGAATTAATTACAGCCATTCTTTGGAATTTTATTTAGAATTAATCAAAATAATCAATATGTGTCGTACTCAGTTATTTATAATTTGGATTACCAAGGAGGTCAGTGCTTGGGAACTCCAACAGTGCGGGTTATACAGATCTTTGCTTCGCTAACTTTATGTGGGCGAAAATATCTCAACATAATACAGTGAAGTAAGATTAACTTAATTATTTAAATAAACAAAATGTTACAATCAATGGGAAATAAATACCACTGAGTTAATTATCTTAAAGAGATACCGACATGACATTTATGCCAGATGGAATGTCCTGGATGATATGAAATAAATATAACAGAAACTATAGGAAAATCTTTCGCAGCTATATTCACAATTTCTTCAAGCCAGCTGAAGTTCGGCCTTATCGTAACACAGGCAAAAGGGTGTGTTATACTTTAAGCACAATATAAACTTTTTTTTTCTTACATCATCTGTTATCGTGGTTATTGGTCAGTGACCGACGAGACCTTGAAGTGTTAATAACAAACTACTAGATTCATTTCGTAAACAACCGACGATACATACGTATAATTTTCTATCACTACATGTTTGATTTCTTTATTTACTTGGGACTCTATTGACTGATAGTCCTTAAGGGATTAAATATTGGTACAAAAAAGTCAAATTACATTAAATCTCAATAAATGACAGCAATTTCCTCTTTATTTACTTCAAATAATATTCGTAGTTGTTAATTGTGGAATATGTTTCTGTGCAATTTTGTATGGTGCACCTAACAGACGGACTTTATTACAATAACGATTCAATCATCAAATTTCAATGGAGAGATGCAGCGAGAAGCAAAATGATTAATCAATGTAGCAGTCTTATTGGTTGTAAAAAAATTGATGCATTCATATGCCTTAGAAAGCGAACAAAATTTACAAAAGTGGTTAAAAAACGATATGGTCTAAAAATAATCAGGTACTTATTGTACTTTATGCATGACCATAGGTCTGAGGCGGTACCATCTTCAATTAAATTTTCAGATCAAGCAACCAGGACTAGTGTTAGTTTTCCGATTTTAAAAATATGAACATCAGTAGAAATGCGTAGCGAACCCGCGGTGTCCATTTCTCAAACGACTACGCATGGAGATAAACAGGTATTTCCAATTAAAAAAACAGATATTTCTGAAAAATTACTTTGATTTGTAACGTCAAACTATAAAAGGCATTCCATTCGTTATTTTATCATTAATGGCTTTGTGTTTTATGTATAGAAATGATCTAAATATTAAACAAAAACAAAAAAATATTGGACGTTACTTATATGACAGAAATTGGTTGAATAATTTGAAATGTGCAACTTGTGTTAGTACTATTTGCGTTTAAGGTAATGGAAGCAAAGTGCAGAGTACAGGGAAGCAATTCCAACAATTGTGCCAATTCCAGATCGACAGCTGGATATTATATCACATGCATTCGTTGCTGAAAACCAGCTGGAATCGAAGACTGCAGTAAAAATATTTGGAAGTTGTTAAATTTTCATTTGACTGAATTTTGTTAAATAAAAATTAACCAGCATTATAATATAAAATTATATACTTACATATTAGTATTTTTAAGGTACTATGTAGGTTTGTATACTAGAAACTTTTAAACTTTGAACTTAATATTAACATAAAATAAATTCTCTGCTGTATTTGCTTTCTTATATGCAAACATTGAATTGTAATAAACACTGGATTTTAAAAACATATTTAACATCAATGTTCATAATACTCCACTATTTAAAATTACATAATCGTGGCATGTCGGTTACGATCTTGACCTTGCGGTCTCTTATTCCAAGGCTCCCCTCCGTTAGTACATTGACAACATAATAACAGTAGGTGCGAACAATACCGTATGACCGAACAAATTGCCGTGAATCATTATGATAATTATTAAACTAGCAGAAGGTATAACATCCTAATTTAACAGTGTTATGTGTATTTTCAAACAATATGAACAACTGCGTTACGCCTGACCTAGTTCAAAAACAAAACATTGATAAAGACGTTTTTATATTGCTGACGCCAAAAATCCTACTCCATTTTACTATTTATGCGCAGAATTCAATACAGCAGGATATGCGATTGATCGAATGTGCTAGTGGAAACTTCCCGAAATGACGCGATACAAAAACCCGAGCCCGGCGTTTAGCGAATACTCTGACATTTCTAGAAATTGTTATCAGGGCTAGGTGAGGAGTCGCAGTTAACACAATTTATCATCCATTTTCATTCATAGCAAATAGATCTGTATGTATCTATTTTGATTAATTAATATCTATCGTGTTTACGTTATTGTTATAAGTACTTTAATTGGCCTTAACGTTATAAATATTATCATTTAACCTACTTATCTTACATATAGCAGAAGGCAATTAAATTACATTTGATATTTGTTTTATGATACCTATACAGAACATAATTATTTATTATTTTAACTGTTTCCTTGCATTTTAAGTCCAATAGTTTTGTTGGGTATGACTGGATATATTATAAGATTATGGTAGGTGCATTCGTGTGTAATAAAATGTATATATTGCGACTGTACCTGGCTTTCCTCTCTAACTCGCCGGTCTTCTCATTTCTCTTGAGGATGAACGGTAGCCTGTTCGACACAACAATCATGCTCGCCTTGCTGTTGCACGTGGTTCGACTGCAACTACTGTCGTTTCCACTCATGTTTTTGCCTTCCTTCAGAACGTTCCTAATTACGACCAATCACAACGCTAGAACAACGCATGCGCGAAACAAACGGAGGGATTTTCAAAGCTTGTGCCGTCAACTTCACTGCGTATCGTGAACTGTGTGTGCGAGTTTGTCATCGCAAGCGATATCCGCGCTGGTGTATCTCCGTAATGTCTATGTGGACATCATCGGCGGAGATCGAAGGCGAACTGCTTCTTTTGTGTGCGCCGGTCGCCTTTATAGACTATGTGATACGCGTCGCAGAAGGGCGAAGTTCTCGCTTGCGTCTGACGGCAACGGAGGTCCGAGCACTCGTCGCTAAAGGGTTATCAATACGCTGACCTGTCCGCACTCGACTCGGTGCTCCTCTAACTGCTGTTGCGAATTTTTCTTGTGCGTCAATTAATACATGCGCGTGCATTAATTAGCTCTAAACATTTATCTCCATTTTGAACCTCTTTCAAGTATTTTTTTTATATTTTATTTTATGGAACCAGTTCATTGATTCGTAGAACTCAAAGGGTGAATGCTAGCTAATGAGGTCCGATAGCCAAACAATTAATAAAGTTTACGTACCTATCTCCACTGTTGTCTAATGCCAAATAATGGGTGTACGAGTAAGTACATAAACCAATTAGTTTCTATCAATTGTAGTTACAAAACAAACCCATTTTATATGTCGTAAGTAATTATTTATTCTTGTGATTTTAACGCCAGGTTATGGAATATAAGTATTCTGAATTCACGTAACTCCTTTAAAGCATAAAGAATTTGGCTCAGTCTGGCAAATATAACTCGTATTATAAAAACCTATATCTATGAGAACTCATCGTCTATCAATCTAGCAACTAGAAAAAGAGAACTACGGTATAATTTAATCGTGTGATAAAATCTCATAATAGTCAGACTTGGACATTGTTTGATTTACTTACTAACTTGACCAAAGTCAAAATATTTACTTTTTTTATTTAATGTTTCCTTAACTTTTATATCAACATGGCACGCTTCGGTGCGGTGTACATATTTTGATATGCGAGTAAATACTTATCATCACATTTCCTTTAATAGTTTTTCTCATATTTATTGTTAACTAGTTGAACCGACAGACGTTGTCCCGTCTTAACTATGAATTTGCAGCGCGCATTCTGTCAATCACTGACAGTTTTTTCAAATAATTGACAGTTACCTACATAAAATTAATATTTTCGTTAAGGTTATAGCTTAAGGTCCATTTTTCATACATTTTGTTTCACCTTTAATCTGGGTAACTAAACAAGTATTGGCAAGTAAAGAATTTAAATTCACGTCTAGTTAGTGATTAGTTCTCGCAGTTGAAAGAAAAACGTAAAAATAATTAATATGCATGGATATTTCGGCCTTTAAAATTTAATATTACGAAATTTTAATTTTCCGCGCAATTTTTGATTTTTTTCTTTCATAAGAACCTTCTCCTGACAATAACAAACACAACAACAACAACAAAAATGAAATCAGTCCAGCCGTTCACGCGTGACCAAGGGAAATAGGGATTCATTTTTATTTTAGAGAGATGATACGATTGTTTAAGTACTATAAGTCACTCTTATTTTTGAGGTATTAAGACCTATGCTAACCTTCGGATATAAATAGTAATAGCTACTAATATTATGGCTTATGAACCCTAAATAGGCGCCCTAACCCATTTACAAGAATACATCGATAGTGGTATCGTGGCTGGACGAGTTCTGTTATCTTATTTATGAGCGAATCTATGTTCAAAATGTTCTGAGTCCCAAATCTATTCTGGTATAGCCTTTACCATAGTAGAGATACTAAGCAAGATTTCAGTGCTTTCCGGCGTTTATATTGATAAACAAAAGGGAGCAAATATGGGGTAACGGAAATAGCAAAAGGTCAGTTTCTCCGAAGGCGAGAGATAGTAGTAATCTCTATATTTTTTAGGTATTTTAAGTGTAAATCGTATGATTCATATTGATACATAAATGAATGAGTAGCGTACTGAGCTGTTGGGTGATTATCTAAACAGATTTGGGTGCAAAATACATAGGTACCTAGATATAACTATGAATATCATGACGGCAATGGAAATACAATTTTATGATTTGATGAGTCAACATTTTTATACTTTGACTTTTCCCTAAAGCTTTATTATGATCACTGCTTGTGAATAGTTGTAAATATAATATGACAGCAACACGTAGTTTTAACACTATATTGAGTAGGTTGCATGCAATTTTTTATGTGAATTTCAATCGATTATCATTTCGCCTCCTCGTAAAATATTGAGTAATGCCCAGACGTATAAAGAGAAGGAGTAATGCATAATAAATATTCACAAAAGTTATAAATAAATAGATACACCCACGAATGTAATCGTGACACACTGAACTCTCTGAACTCAAAAGAAAAGTAGGTAATTATTCTCATGTCGTTTAACTAAACTTAAGCCTCAAGTTTAAATATCAATTAATTTAAATATGAATTCCATGCATAAAGATAAATTAATCGCAACTATGTTGCATTTGATATCGAGAATGATCTATCTGTAGTAATTAGATCACCTACATTGATTTTACGAGTATGAATCAAGCACACCTTTCTGGCACGCTGCCCAGTTTTGCCACGCGTCCGCACTCATATTATCACTCTACAGATAATTAAAAGCCGGCCGACTTTCAATTTACAACCGCACGTTGTACGATTCTGATTCTCTTTTTGGATGAATGGTAAGTTATGGTAGGTGCACTTTTGTCACTTTTTGCAATGACATGAACGTGATTTCTACTACCTAAATACTGAGAAATTTATGTGTGATGCTGATTGCACTCTCTAAGATATTAGGAAGCTGAAAAGCCAAGAATACTGAGGCGTACACCCAGTTGTTTGTATTTTCGATTTTAATATGACGTGTATGTGCAATCATACAGTGGACGTGTTCTAACTGAGCCTGACGACAATGTCACTCTGGCTATCCGCCGTAAAAACGAGTTCTTAAAACTCATACACTACAACACCGTCGTCCCCCGCTGAGGGTCTTGGTCAGCAGGACGGGAGCCCGCGTTCCCGTCTTCCTGACCCTTTCAATAGTTCCGGCCCGCGTGCCGACGAATACCGGTAACGGTTAGTTAGTTCGCTCATCCCATAATCGCTGATATGTCCATCCTCTCTCAGTGGCCGTCCTGAACCGAGCTTCGTTGCCTGTTTAATTAGGGTGTCTTCAGCATTTCAATGGGTTGCGAGCACGTTAGTAATAATTACTTGGTTCAATTTATAATTACATGCTACTAGCACCTGCTTAGTAGACTTTTTATGTCAACTTAAATTACTTAAAATAATACCTAAATCAATTATTGTAATCACTGTTAAAGTGTTATCGTGTTCCGATTGACCTAGGTCACGAGTCACGGCTAATAGAGATCCGTTGAATTTGTATTTATTCCGTTAAAAATCAGATTATGAATTATGATACAAATACAAGGAACTGCGTAAACAAAACATTGGGAACTATGGGTAAGTATATAAAACCTATTTATTCTCAATCCAATTTTGTATATTAAATATGTTTTAATTTTCTAAATTTCGAGTAATTGTTGAAACGGCTACAATACCTATTTAAACACCTTTTATTATTTACTCGTAGCTCTTCCGTCATTTAACAACATTTACATAATGCTAGATGTATTTACTTGCTGATACAGCGTGGAATAATAATTATCGCACGTTCATGAATAACTAGTAATAGTATCTGTTTGTTATAGAGTTTTACAGATATATTTACACAATCATTTTATTATTATTTCAGACGCGTGATTGCGTTGAGAATAGTTTTCCCGCGTTTTCGCGCGCATGTCCTCGCCTCGCGCGCAGATGGCGTTCGCGTGTTGTCTGCGTGAAATGCATGCGCAACGCGCGTGCGTGCATCTTCTAAACACAGATCGGAACGAATGAATGATTTTCATTTCTCGTGTAACGTGCTAGTTCCAAATGTTTTACTACCGCAAACACTATTTTTAACAAGTGATTATTATTTAAATAGATATGTGTATTGTTTGGCGTAGGTACTTACTTACTATTAGTAAAATAGTTTCAGTTTCTGCATCGTGCTTGACAATTATAATTCTAGTTCAGTAGAATAAAGCGACTTTAATGACAAGTTATGCAAAGCAACTTACTGCTAATTCTCTATGACATCTATGCTATGACATCCGCACTCTGCAGTGGTCTCTACATGAAAAGTTGTTGTAGTTTTAGAACCTTTAGCATTCATCTGTTCTACTTTATAATGTTTATTTTTAAACACACGGATATCACAATGCTTAGGGTGAGAAAATCGCCATTTCAGGTAAATCAATTAGATATAATGGAATCGATTTTTTATATAAAGCACTCGATAATTTGCGTAATTAAACCTGGTGACCCAAATTGCAGCTAACATCAGCTGCATTACATAAACTAGAGCTGAGTTAAAGTGCATTCTCTCTTAATTCGTCACCTAGAACCGGTCAGGCACGTGGCCCTGTTTACGTCTTTCATCTCTCGCATATTGCATACTTAAATATACTATAGTTACGTACATACCTTGGTACTATACGTGTTATCCTTTTTAATTAAAGTTTCCATCCATTAACCTTATTCGCCTTTGTCCTAATTTTTACAGTAATTTTACGTATTTTTATATAGACTGTCTCGATGGTGTAGTTGAACGCGTTACAACACATCTCGAAATCTCGGGTTCGATTCACAGGTCGGGCAAAGTGATATTGGGTTTTCCTACTCAATACCAGCCTCGAGGATGGATTTTTTTATACGGGCCCGACAAAGTTTCCCCACTGCACTGATGATAATTGGAGGGCGGTCCAAGGCGAACTGACGAGAGATGATTAGCCCTCGACAGTCGACACAATTATGCCGGCCTGTTGGAACCGGATACACACAGGCTGATCCCGAAGCGCGACACAATTACGTGGGTCTCCATGGCGGGTTTAAACACCTTATGTACGGTGGTCGCTATCCGGGCGGAAATAAAATATATCCTACCACCAGCAAAAAGTCTTGTCGCGCATGCAAATACAAATACGCCACCTAGCCATATAGGGACTAATAATTTCAATTTAAATATTTGTCTGTTACAAATGTAATTGAAGTACGAGGGATTTGTCTCAGACTTCCCCTGTTCAGTACCGGGAACAAGGTTATGGCCTACACAATACGCAGGTAAAGTAGTCCTAAGCGACCCAGTTTGCAACCAACCATTATCGCAAACGGCTGACATCCGAGTTCTGCCATAATTTTTGTAATAGTGTGGCCATCATGCCATCGCAACATGTTCCTACACGAACATTTAGAATCTCTTTAACTGAGGAAGAAATGTTAACCTTGCAAGCAAATAAACGACACCAATTTTACTATTTAGTATATTTTACGAAAAAACAGTGCATTTGCTTTATTATTTAACGGTGTGTCTATATATCAAAAAATGTTCAGAAACTGCTTAAAAATAAAGTTTTATTGCCAGTGGAATAACAATAATAATTATTACATATAATGTATGAAGTATATAACTAGAAATAGAAAGTAATATCTCTGATCATCACTATAATATCTCAAAGAAATCCAGAATTAACACCGTGGATAACTATTTTTGATATCATCAGAAATTTTTTCGGCCAACATAATAACAGCAGCTAAGTTATTGGCTCTGGTAATGGAGGGGAGAGCACTCGAATCAACCACTCTAAGGCGTTTCAAGCCTTTCACATTGGCCTTGCTGTCGAGTACTGTACCCATGGGACAAGTGCTTGTCGGGTGGAACATATGGACGGTGTTCTGCATAGTGTAGCATTCCCAATAATCGCCAGAACAATCGTCAAGCTCCGGCATGATCAACTCTGCTTTAGCATTTTTGAAATATGTACTATTACCGATCGACAAGAAGTCTTTTATATACAAAACCATGTTTGTGAGATCTGTTTTATTTTCGTAGAAGTTGAACTTGATTTTAGGATAGACGTAAGGATCGGCGCTTTGAATAGTCACTGAACCACGAGATGCAGGTTTGTAAATAGTGACAAAGCTGTACATTACATCTCTACCCGCACACTCATCGACCAACATCGTGCAGGTCTCTGTTTTAATTCCAAACACTCCAGAGCAGAGAGCCATCAAGAAATCAGTATCGTGTTCTAACAATGCGACCGTGGTCTGATATTCAGGAGGAGCCTGACCATTAAGACTACATGAGCCAAGGAGAAATGGAAACGGAAGTTTATCTGATGAAACAACAGTCTTTTTAGCTGTCGAGTACTCCATTTTGTGCACTACAGGCACCACAACGTGCTCCTGCAAATTTTCACCAACAGGTAAGTCGACCACCACAGGAATGCCATACTTTTCAAGTACCTCTTTGGGTCCAACTCCTGATAAACTGAGCAATTTTGGCGAGTTAACTACTCCAGCGCTTACGATAACTTCATTATTCGCTTTAATAATAATTTTTTCGTTATTAAACAATACAACTTCTACTCCGATTGCCACTTTATTTTCTATAATGACTTTGGTGACAAATGCATTCTTCAAAAGGTGGAAGTTAGGACGGTTCCGGGCGGGTAAAATATAGTTCATAGCCGTATCTTGTCTGACCACGTCTGAATGGTACTGCGTGTCACCGTAACCCATAATATTACCACCATTCATGTCCGGATTGGCAGGGTAACCGACTTCATCGAAAGCTTCTATGTATCTCTTAGATACGTCAGTCGGCTGTGATGTTATGGACATCATTCCATTGCTCCTGATAGATTCTCTTGGTGAATTCATAACCGGTTCATATTTCTTATTTTCAATTTTATTAAAATAGGGAACAATATTATCGTATCTCCATGATGGATCATTAAGGAGATCAGCCCATTCATTGAAATCAGCAGGATCGCCGCGGAGGTAAAAGAGATGGTTGATAGAGCTGGTGCCACCTAACAATTTGCCATGTGGTACGCTGAAGCGACCCTTTTCTTGAGAGACAGACGTCGCGTCCGCCTCGGCAGTAAAGTTCCAATCCCAGGGCGTATTTATAACACTTCCGAACTTAGCTGGAATCTGTAAAAACGTTTTACATTATTTTAATTTCAAAATATTCCTGCCTAGGATGATCCACGACGCTATTGAAATTAAAAAAACATCCTAATTTTAATAGGGAAGATGGTTGGAAGCTTGCACAAGCCTGGGATCCAGTTCTACATTTAATTAAATCGGTACCCAAAAGACCGGCTGCCAGACTTCATTCTGCGTAGATCGGACCACCAACAGCAAAAAAAAATTAAAAAGTTGTATATTTGAAAAATGTAGGTAGATATTGTAACTCTGACTTTGCGAATGAACAACACCTCAGTCCCCCCGTGACCATGAAGGCTGCAAAGTCTTCGAAACGTCGGGAGAAAAGTAAAATATTAAAACCGCGATAAAATCCGTAAAATAGTTTAATTTAAACAGTAGATAGACTTAAATAGATAGTCACTCACTCTAGTATCATCATCTGGTATATCTCCGGCTTCAATGAGCAGGACGTTGAAATCGGATCTCTCTGACAGCCGATTAGCCACGACCGAACCTGCGCCGGAACCGACGACGATGAAGTCAAAGGCACATCCATCTGGAAATAAATCGTAAAAAAAAATTTCCTCTGATTTAGGGTCTCTATAACCAGTGGCTTTACATTTTACACAATTTATTAAAACAACGGCGAAGACCTTTAACTACTGACTGCAAATAAAACAAAATAAGGTATTTCGTAAACAAAATTATGTTGAAGTCGTATATTATCTTGTACATAATTTTTTACAATGTGTAAATATTTTGGTAATAGTTTTTACTTTTGTTTTGTCGCTTAATCAGCCGTAGGTACATGTACTTAAATTAATTTTATTACCAATTACCAATAAGTAAATAATAATAATGATAAATGATTGCGTCAAACTAATATTTATCTTTACCAGGCATATTGAATATTATATGGTTACTTTTTACCATAGACAGTGGCTTGTGGCGGCCACATGGTACTGATCATGCTGATCATAGTCATCATAAGTTCAACACCGTCTGCCATCTGAAAATATTATTGGGTTTACTAGCATTTATCAGCGACCCAAACCACTAAACGTCCTTTCCTGGGATAAATCTAGGTACATATTGGATACTTAATCTTCTTTGTTTATTTTATTTGGAATCACAAGCACCCTATAATATTATAATACATACTGAATAAAAAAGTTAATTTTAAGTTAGTTTAAAATATATTATAACTAAATAGTTTACCAATATATTATAACTATTTAGTTATAAATACCAACTTAATAAAGTTAAATCATCTTAATAAATTCTTAGAGGGTGAATGAATGAGGTCAACGTTAACCCTTGAATTATGTTTTTTTCTATATGTTATTTGATACGCATAAGTAGTTCATCCATAAGTATTCACAATTTCTAACATTACACTTAAAAATATTGATAAATTATGATATTGACTGCTTACCTTTGCCTTGTTTTCTGTGGATCTTTGAAACAAGACTACTTTCGGCGGCCACCTGACTCTCTCTTTACAAAAATGACGTTCCGGAATAATTTATGCATATTTCCTTATTGACACTGCCACATGAAGAGGAGATAGACGCCAAATGGATTCCAATTTTTATTAAATCTATAATAATGTCTTTATCCTATATGTAATATTGCGTGCTGCCACGTAGTACAAGGGAGGAAATTTTTGTTTGACAAAGTTTTACAAAATACACAGGCACGGAGTTATGTTTGAAAAGTTACATGGGAATGCATCTAGTAGGTACATCTACAAATCACCAAATTATAAGCCTCATTCAAAGTGTTAGTGGTACCCCCATTTTCCTCATATATCGATTATGTTGTTGCATATTATGTACCTACTAGGTATCCGCGGCTTCGTCCATGTGAAAAGCGCCGCCACAAAACTCCGTAAATAAATATAACGACCCATAGCGCTATCTGTAGGCCCGCGTCATCTATTTAAAAAAAAAAAAACAAATATTTTCTGCACGAGCAAGTTTCTATGAAAAAAAGTAGATTACGTATATATATTATGGTTGGATGTTTGCATTTACTTCAAACTCACATCCAACCATTCGCATATTTTTAATATTATATAAAGTTATATTATAAACAATTATAACGTGTCACAAAAAAGACAATGAAATTAAATTCAGCTGAATACATTTAAATTATCCAAATATTTTTGAAGTCTGTTCGTGTCTTACGTGTGTATAATTGTTTAAGATAGGAACTATGATCTACATAAGTGAAAGTGACGAATAAATATAATGACTTACGTAACTATTACCTAAGTATTGCTTGTTGCCGCACCCTTTTCTGGCAAAAAAGTCCCGATAATTTAATCCAGGACTTGAAAACTATCTATGTGCGCAATTTAATGCAGACCCGTAATTAATAGACAAACCTTTACATTTATACGACACTAGTTTTTTAATTACCAATAATAACATATCGTTATCTACTGCCGTTTCTGAACACAAATACTTATACAAATCCATGTTGATATAAAATTATTCCTAAAAAGGCATATTGATTAATAATGTTTTGAATTTTCTAGCATCCATTAGGCTATCCCCACAATTTGACAGTGTTTACTATGTTTTATTGTCATTACTATAATCATCCCTTACTGACTTTTAGTAATAAGTGGTAAAAGTTAATCTGACGTGGGATCTACATACTATTTCTTACTTATTACAAGTTGTGTCCATAATTTTATGCAGCGTTTGTGAAAATTTTACCAAGTAGCTTTAGATATCATTTATGTAGTACATATAAACAAAAATTCTTACTGCACATTTATAATGTCTTACCTTTTCTACATACTCCATTCCCTTTTAATTGCAAAAGAATTGGTTGCCCCAAAAATTCCCAAAACCCAATAATATCGAATATCTTTATAGCATTATTTGGTGAAGACGCGATTAGCCGGACTAATTATTGTCGTTAGGCGTTTAGATAAACGAAAATTCGGATAACTGAATGTATGAAGAAAAGCTTTTTTATATTTTACGTTTATACATAATAGTTATGAATTAGCTTTGGCTTGCGATTTTGACTACATCAATCACGATTCCCGAGATCAAAATCAAGCACTCGAAAGTAAAATGTTCTTAATATTCATATTAGTGCAAGAATTTTGAATACTGCTTCAGTAATTTGTAAGATTCATACAGAGTTTTATCCCCTCGCAGCTCGCAGCTAGGGTTCCAGATAATTACAAATCCGTATAAGTGAGATATGTATTTAGGTTTTTCTGCTCAGTATCAGGTCGGAGTCTGGAATTCGTGTCCGATATGTCGATAGGCTCGCCCCCTATCACATCATAAGACGGAATACACTTGGCGAAAAGTGGGTGCCCTGGTTGTGCCTCTGCATACCCCTTCGGGGATAAATGCGTGATGGTGTGTGTATAAGTGAGATCCGCATAATCTAGTCTCCATTGATCTAGGGGGTAGAGTCTCTCGTAAGCGATTCTGTCTCAGAAACTATGTCCCACAATCTTACATATCGAATTAGATGCTTATTGCGTAAGTGAGATAAATAACAAAACCATTATTTGAAAAGAATGTACCTGCTATTTATAAAATAAAGTTTTTTGTTATTGATACAATTCTCTAGAGACAATAGTTTCTACATGTCGACTCTACATAACTGCACGGAGTTTTATTAACGCCAATCCGTACCCAATCATTACAATATTATTCAATTTATTTTAGTTCATTAATTAAATACAAATCGTTATGTAAATAATTAATTAGCCTATCATATTTATTTGCAATAACGAAGGCCCGTGTCCTGCACGATACACGAGTAAGTCCAAGATGGCGGCCCTCGTGAGGCGCAACGTGACGACTTCGGTTGATAAAAACCCGATTCGTTCTAGACCTCGATTCCTAGTAGATAAATAACGTATGTTTTAGTAAACATCGCGCCCCTTGGTGGACTGGAACACGACAATATACCCACGATCAATGATAATGCAACGTAAACAGATATTGTGTATAGATATATAGACCTAGACCTACGTTAATATTGTGTTCAAAAATATAGAGAAATGTCTAATGGGCATGTTGTAAAGCACCAGGAGTAGGTAGAAGCATTATCAGTGCTTTGAAATAATTATATTTCTATAACAATAATATACTAATACGTATTTATTACTATAGGTAGTTTTGTTTAAAAGACCTTTGCGATAACTGATTATGAAAACAATTGAGACAAATCATCTTGGGCTCAATCAAAAATCTTTACAAAAAGATTAATAAAAATTATAGAGCAATTCAAGAAAAGTCTGGTCGTGTTAAACGTATGAATATGTAAAGATTGACGAATAATTTCTATAAAAACTCAGTTGTAGGTCCGTTTTTTTAAATTAACAATACGTTTCTTGTTAAATTGTCTATCTAATAGTCTCGATTGCAAATTATAACAATTTGTACTTTAGGAGGGTGTTGCAGAAATATATTATAAATTTCTAAACTTCTAAAAGCACGGCTAGCGCGCCGTTTTGGGTGGAAGTAAGGCTGTAGGGCTTTGATGAAAAATGTTGTTATTCATTCGCTGTATTATTTACACAGATTATTTGCAGAGCTGGTTAAAGCTTGACTACAGTTAAGAGTTCAATAAAAAACGAAGGTACTTTTTGAATAAGTACTTAACAGGTTTTAGATGTAATATCGCCGATATAATACCTAAACTATAGTCCATCATACAATATGAAAAATATAAATGATTTCATATTATACGCCACATCAACTGGTGTGGTGGATTTCACCCATGATAAAAATTAAAATAGATTTCTCAGAATACGAGTCAGAACGAGGCAGGAACTATTCGAAGATAGTATAATAATATTGCTTTCGACGTAATTATTCGTCAAGTATCTATACTTAGTTAACTTTTGGGTTGATCTTAAAACCGTAAACATTTGCGTAAGGGCTGCATTAGCGCTTTATGTTCTTCATACATTCTTTTGCCTATTCTTGGATTATCTTCGTTTGGTTGAATGGGACCCTGCTGAACCTGATGGTAAGTGGAATGCGGTTCAATAGAATGACGAGAGATGATTACCCTCGACCCCTTTTATGTTTGTAGTAGGTTTTTACGATGCTTAGTCCAATTTTCTTAACTATTTCACAGGGTTTTTGACATATTCTATACTATATCAACAAAATTAGCGTAGAAGTCATGTTGGTTACAATTTAATCTGCTGTAGACGCATTTTTATCGACCTTTGCTACAATAAAATGCAAAATGGATACAGTTTTAATAATAACTTGACGTCATGCAATAACCTCCGCGAAGGGATCATTGTAACTCTTACGTAGATAAATTATTATTATTGTTAAGTATTAAGATAAATCAAATTTGCAATTTACGATGCTGTTTACTTAAGTAAACAAAGAATTCAATATCAACAACATTTACGTGGTCAAAACCTAGAATGATAAAAATATTGTAAAAGCAGCCAGATTACATTCTACAACATTCAAGGAATATTGCATCCAGGTACAAACGATGACGAAGTACTCATGGGGGAGGAGCAGTCCGGGAGGGAGGTGCAGTTAGGCGCACATGCACCCTCCCTGCCCAGAAATAAATCACGAAAAATATGTCACTGAATAAGTCTGCAACAGTGGGAACTATCGACCCTGAGGTTTTGTGATAAAGTATTTTCAAAAACACGCGCGATTATAATATGAATAGTAGGTACGGCAGATGCACCTCCCTAAAACTAATGTTAGTGGTGCCCATAGAAGTACTTAACAAAGATTGATTATAACAGCCGTGGCCAAGATGCCTTTCACAATCGTTAACTCTAACGTTATGTTTGGAAAATGTCATATCCTAGGCCCTAGCGATAGATTTATCATGTCAGTCCCATACATTTTTTTATGATTACTACTTATTCGCCTTAACGATTATAGAACAAAGGAAATGAGCTAGCTTTTAACAAGAGCATACACCATAGTTATTGTTGTATAACTCAAACCGTTTACGCACCACACGCAACAAAAGCTCTCAAAAGTAGTAAATTTTCACCGATTTTTCTTTACTGCTCCGTTCCTTTTGGTCATAACGTGATGTTATGCCTTTCCCGATAAATGAGCTTTTAAACACTAAAACAATGTTTTAATTCGAACCTATAAGTAATTCCTGAGATAAGCGCTTTCAAATTTAATAAACAAACAAATTCTTCAGCTTTATAAAATAGTGTAGAAGTATAGATGTGGATAGAAATAGATTATAGCCACATAGATTTAATTGTTATTTCAGGCAAGTCCGTTTTTTTTCGAGTAAAAAGCATTTATACAAACCGCGCCTTGCCAGAGAGAAAAAAAATGCATTTATAATCAAAAAGTATGTATTTATACTAAAAACAATTATGTACTAGTATTCCAACTAAATGAAGGGGTATTAAATTTTTCAAACTCTGCATTTCTGCCACTTTATTATTCAATAACTGAGGTTGGTTGGAATTTGTTCGTAATAAAGAACCAACGCCTATACAAAAAGCGGACATGTGTCTTTTTATAAAGATTTTGTACGAAGAAAATAAACGACGGACTAGGCTGCATGGCCCTTTGGCTTCTCCTATTAAAAACGAGGAGAAAATAAAACAAAAAAAAGTCTCTGGTTTTAAACTGACATTGACAAGATCAACAGATAATGTAATTTTAGTTTAGATTTAAATTTGGAACTTCAAAAATAAAAGTAACTGTTTGAAATTGAAAATAAAATTTGTGTTTCTTTTGTTAAAAATAAAAACTTTATAAAAGAAAAAATTAAAACAATTTCGATATTTTAGAGCAAACGATTAACTGAACTTTTGCTATTATATTTCGTGTTGTATTTAACATACGTTTGAGTTAAATTAGTTTGAACTTATAAGTTCCAACTTTCAACTCGAATTTCAGAACTTCTCAGAAGCACGTGTGGAAGGTACGAATTATAATATTACCTGTAATATAAATATTCCTTGTTAACTATATTCATTATTTTGATATGACATTCAACACCAATTACTTGTGGTAGCAAAGATACTTCCCGAATATTGTACTTTACATATATAATATATTGTATCTTCTCACGAAAATTTTATTGAATTTTGTTTCATCAGAATGAATGATCCCTACGTTTCGTGTCCCTACGATGCCGTGCATCGGGTGCCGCGGTCTCGTCTCCAACAGCACTTGGTGAAGTGCCAGTGGCGGAACCCTGAGCTTCTACCGTGCCCTTACAACGCCACGCATCGCTTCACTAAGGAAGAGTTGATTGTACATGTAAAAGACTGTCCATCAAAGCCCGCTGTGGCCCCGGAGGACAGACCACAAAAAACTGTTGCTTCCCTGACAACACCTTATTTATACATGCATAAAACTTATAAAACCAATGATGATGAAGATTGGGATAATTAGTCAACAACTTTATCAATCTTTTTAAATGGCCTGTTCTATTTTTAATTGTGAAAATATCGGGCCAAAAAGTATTTAATTATTCAATTTAGTATTCAATGTACGGTGATAATTCTGGTTGCATAAAATGTCTTATATAAATATTTAAAAATATTATTAGGGGTTACAAAACCATTGTGACTGATTATTTAAATGTAGAACTACTTGAGACATTACTTTGTGCAGATTGTTTGATACAAATTTCTAATGCTAAGAGGTATTATTGTAGTGTAGTCTTTATTTTGAGTAATTTGTTAACAATTTCATTATTTCTAACATACTCACTCTTCAGTTTGAGTAGAAATAACTGATGAATTTGTAATTTTATTTTTCTTGTGTGTTTTCAATATTATAATGAGAATTATAAGTTTTTATTGGTTCATAATGAGCATAAGATTTGTTAGACTATTAATATTTAATATAAGATTGATTTTGTGATATAGAAATGTGATGTGACACCAACCTGTGTGTGCGTTCTTACCTTGTTGCTGATCGTAATGTTGATTCTTATTATCAATAACAATGTACTGTGACACAATTGGTCACCCCTTACCAGCCAACACTTAGGTAATTTACTGTCAATACTATTTGATTAATGAATTCATCATAGTTTATCTTATGTCGGTTTACATCTCTAGAACTAGTTGAAATATTTAATTAGAAATTGAGAACGGTGAAATTTATTATGTTTCATTTTCAAAAAAAAAATATCAATTCTATGAAATCTGAATACAGTTGTTAACAGGGTCATTTTTACATTGCATTACTGAATGAAACCACAAACATAATGTCTTCTTGAATACTTTACAATCAGTTACTTAAACCGTGAGAACTGTTGATGTAAAATAAAAAAAGTGTAAGTTTTTATAAATAATATAAAGTAATTTTAATTAACCGACTTAAAAAAAAGGAGGAGGTTATCAATTCGACGTAATTTTTTTTTTTTTTTGTATGTTTGTTACCTCAGAACTCGCTCATTTATGAACCGATTTGGAAAATTCTTTTTTTACTCGTAAGAATTTCTCTCCAGATTGGTCCCATAAACATTTTTTCAACATCCCTTCAGTAGTTTGGTTTTAAAACTAAAAAAACTAGAATAATTATGTCGTCCAAGAAAACGAAATCGCGAATTTAGCTTTCCTATGACTTTTTAGTTATGTTTTTGCATTGAGGTTGATTGAGTGTACTTCTCACATACTTATACATATAACATAACATCTTTTCCCCGTGTCAGGGGTAGGCAGAGGAGTAACACTTCAACGCGATAGTCTTACTGTATGTGAAACATATCAGTTGAGTTTTTGGGTTGAGTTTAGTTGACTCTACTTGTTACATGCATACATATATGTATATACCATCACGCCTTTTCCCCCTTTTAAAGGTAGGCAGAGATGTAACACCACAGCGCGATAGTTGTACTATGATCGAAATATATCAGTTGTGTTTTTGCGTTAGGTTTGCTTGAATCTACTTCTTACATACATACATATAGCATCACAGCTTTTCCCCTTTTCAGGGGTAGGCAGAGGTGTTACACCACAACGCGATAGTTGTACTGTGAGCCAAATATATCAGTTGTGTTTTTGCGTTAGGTTTGCTTGAATCTACTTCTTACATACCTACATATATTTAGCATCACAACTTTTCCCCTTTTTGGTGGTACTCAGAGATATAACTCCTCAGAGCGATAGTCGTATCGTAAGCAAAACACAACTACGCCATCGAGACGGTCTATTTTTAACTAACACAAAAAAGTAAAAAATAAAAATAATTTTAACAAAAAAATAAACCGCCTTCATTAACCACTCAAAACCAAAAAATAATTTCACATAACAGGTATATATTGGATACCAATTTTGGAGTCGGTGCCTAATTAAAATTGCTAGTTAAGCTAGATAAATACATTAACGAATATACGAAAACAAAGTGCTGCCAGCGTAAAAAGTCGGCAAGTTAGATCATCACCGGAGATGAACACACCGCCGCAGCACAGAAAATAGAAGCAATTAAGGGTATATTTAAATTTGTGAACTGTACACTACCCAAATTCTTTCCCTGTCACATAAAGCTGGTCAAATGTGCTTGGTATTACACCTTTCACTGTGTATATTTGTTAGTAGTAAATGCAAACCTACGCCTTTTAATTGATTTGAAAGAAATTTAGCTCATAGATGGACTATGCAACAAATATAGCTTAACTAGCAATTTTAATTAGCCACCGACTCCAAAATTGGTATCCAATATATACCTGTTATGTGAAATTATTTTGAGTGGTTAATGAAGGCGGTTTAATTTTTTGTTAAAATTATTTTTATTTTACATGCTCTAATCATTGTGTCAATACTACTCTAAGATAATTTGCAGTGGAAACACCATATTTTAGTCTGAAAATACATTCACATATCATATTTGCACTAAATTACTAAATTATCAAGAAATGAGAAATGTAAAACTAGAATTTTTGGTGAAACTATTTATTATTCATGGATGGCTTATAACACAATATGAGTATGTGGTTTTATTTATTGATGTAATGATATAATAGCCCTATATAAATTATTGTTCATATTGTATTGTACCAAACTAGGTACATACATTCTAAAACTGGTATGTACTCAAAATATATGCAATTAAGACAGTGTTTTCTTAATCTTTAGTTTCGTTATATTGTTATAAGTATAAAGGATAATAAAGCATAAGGTTTTACCAACTAAAAGTTTGATTTATAACAAGTAGGTACCTACTGTTCAATTAAACTAATTTTAATGAAACTGTAAAGCTTTGTGCACACACCTGTTTTGTTATTTAAGACACGTGATATCTATGCATTTTCAGTTTTATATAACACGAAAAACGCCTACTAAACTGCAAGAGCGAATAAGTCGTTGTCTTTTAAATACGGCCGATAGGCTTGCCTCCTATCACATCATGGGACGGAACACTTTTGTCGAAAAGTGGGAACTTGATTGCGCCTCTGCATACCCCTTCAGGGATAAATTCATGATGACATGTGTGTATGTGTGTATCAAACACCACAATGAAATACTGCAACCTTAGCAAAATACCGCACTTTTGCTTTGAGCTTGAAACTTGCATTTTTTATTTTAACTCATATTATGTGTTTCAAATTCGAGATAAACACTACATAAATTCTCCTTTTATTCATAGATAACAGCACATCATGTGATCCGTGATCGCGTTAATTGCCTGATTATCTGTTTTCAACAATACGCTAAAGCCCGGGTCGCGGGTCAAGATTCTAGATCTTAATGAGTGTCTATACCTACGTTATTACATAATACTGGCGTACTTTTGTTAAATGTTTATTACCTTCATCGTTACGCTGTTTTGGATCTTATCAGCAATAAGTAATGTTTATAACGTACAGATGCTGTCAGTTGTGGATTCAGGAAGGGCGAAATAAATTAGTAAATTAATTTATAGTCGCTTTGAAGGTTGATAATGTTAGATTGGTACCTACAGCCGCGCCACACCGCCACACCAAGTAGCAAATAAACGTCTTTAATATTGGAATTAAATTTAAACATTCAAACTAATGATACGCCATTACGGCAGGCAGTCCCCTTCACGGCCGCGGTTAGGCGTTCCTCCCTATACACTTGTGTCTCTGTACCTTATTGTTATTATTTTTATACAGGCGCAGCAAAGCGATCCCACTTCACCAGATATAAGCACAATCGGGTATAGATACGATGAGGACTGACGAGGCATGATTATCGCTCGCCAGGGCCCTTATTCTGTATGATAGTGTAAACGCGTAACGCGGCCGTGTTATGTTATCTTCGAGAAATGTGCGTGGAATGGTATTCTGTAAGCCAAATTTCTATAGTCCTAAACATGATGCGTTGTGTTACGTGCTTGTTACGCACTGTTAAAATAACGTGCGGGATAGAGAATAAGGCCCCTGTTGACGCTTACGCAGGCTACTATAGCAGGTTTTAACATTTACTGTACGGTGGTCGCTATTCGCGTAGAAACTAGATGCTATATCCTACCACCTCCGGAATCATCTTATCATCGCCTCTAAAACGTGGCTAGGAGATGGGATGAGCTTGTAATGGGAGTAAGTAGAACGTAGAGGTATAGAAAACGGTACCTACATAACATCATGAACTACCATTTATACCTATAAATACCTTATGAAATTTACAGATACGTATTATTACTGGGAACCTACCACCTATTTATTTTAAGTTGTAGGCATTTTAAAAGCCATTCATATCGTAGACAAGAGTGTCGCCAACCGATGGCTCGGAGGGGGGATGATATGGACAATGAGAAAAGTATGAATTGTTGGTAAAGACGTGAACACGTTCCTCTCCCACACCCTCTCTCCCGCTTTATCAATAACAGAGCAGAGCGTAATTGAGCGTACGGAATATTATAAATGGAATTGGTTAATTCGTTCGAGTTTCGACGTACGGGAATGATCGATCAAGGAAGTCCAGTCAAAGAATTAAGACTGGTTGCTTTACATATGGCAACTTTTTTAGAATCTCTAGGGTAGGCAACAGCCCCCTCTTGGCGGCGTCCTTGATCGTAGTTATGAAGTTGTGTAAAGAAACGTGACCAGTAACTACGCACGGGAGCCTTTAATCTGCATAATAATAAACAGAATATAATTATAAAACATCCCTCATACGCCTGCTAATCAATAAGATAGTTATTGACGCAGATGTGTCACGAGAACAAATATCGGTCAATGCATGATATTACGATAAAAGCAAACTGCATTCTATTTTCTCAATTAAAGTTGCTATACTATTACTATTTTACAATATTCCAGAAATAATTTAATATTTTGTTTTTTTTACAGAAATAAAACTATTTATAACCCGATAGAGCAACCGAACCGAATTTTACAACCTTCATAAATTCAAGGAAAATATAACGAAAAACAGTATAAGTATCTACATATTATAAAAAGTAACAGTAAAAGAACTAACAAAAATTGCAGTATGTTTTTGCACTACAACACAATGTGTACATGGATGGTGGGATTTGTTAGAAACCGGGCTTACTTCGGTCACCTTATCTTATTTATTTATATGAATTATGCTCTGGCAACACAATTTAATTATAACTCTAATGATTTATAGTAATTAACACGATAAATGTGAATTGTGGCGAAAGCGGTTCGAGTCAGTTAGAAGCAGATTCTCCAAAGCAGATTGTTATTCGTAAAGTAAATCCTTTCTGAAATACCATAGGAACATGTTTTAACCGGAATAAAACAAACAGAATATGATGATGCTTGAAATGCAGGTCAATATTATTATTATTATAAATATAAACATTCAAAAAATATTTATAATTTAATAGGTTTTGCTCGCAGCTCCGACCGCGTGGAATAGTATTTCGTGGTTAAAAGTCCCGTTATAAATTTCCCGGAGTAGAAAGTAGCCTATGCCTTCCCAGAGTCTCAAACTGTCTCCATACCAAATTTCATCGAAATCCGATGGGTAGATTTTAAGTTTATCGCTTTCAGACAGGTAGACAGATGTGGCGGGAGACTTTAAATATATTTTAAGATCTTTTTAGAAAAAACAATTTCGTCATACATGACTGTTGCAAAAGCTCAAAAGTAATAAATTTTCCCCGTTCTTGCAACATTTTTCCTTGACGTTTCGCTCCTATTGGCTATAGTGTGATGTTATTTATAGCCTATAAGCCTTTCTTGATAAATGGGCTATCCAACACAATTTTTTTTTTTTAATTTCTACCCAGTAACTCCTGAGATTAACACGCTCAAACAACAAACTTCAACTTTATATGATAGTGTAGACTATAGGGTTTAAATATAAATTTATAAAACTCTAAATATTTTTTGCACGACCCTTCGAAATATAATTCAATACAATTTTGTACAGAGCTGAGTCATGTATTATTTTGGATAAGATTGCTTTGTACTTAAGGTTAAAGAAATCACCCAAAGGTTGCACGAATCATATCAAAGTTGTCATACGAATGTGCGATAAAATATACACACTTAATCGAGTGGTGTTCTTATTACCCGAGTGATAATTTGTATCATAAGATCTTGTAAGCGAAACCATATATAACCACGGTTTATAACAATTGCTAAGGCTTATCCACACGAAGTTTTATTCTAGCTAACCACACGGTGAAAATGCAGTGAAATTGCGCAATAAAAGCACATGTAAAATTACGCAAGTAGACTGCAATCTCCATGAATGGTGCAACTTACAAGCAGTTTGAGTAGTGGAAACATAAACATGGGGGAGGCGAACCGGCGAGTGTCCGGGGCTTCGCCTAGTGCCTTGAGGACCTTTTTTACGATCTTACCGACAACCGGTTAAAACCAGGGAACTTATTTTTGTCAATGCCACAAGTTCCATGCATATTGCAAGTTTTATTGAACGCAAAGGTGACTTCATACCCGCATAAAAGTACTTTAAAATTGTAATGTAGATACTATTACATACGTTTAATTATAATAAATAAGTATTATAAATTACAGCTTTTGCTCACGATTCCGTTCACGTAATTTTTTTTTCCGGGATAAAAGTTCCGTTTTATATTTTGCCGAGATAGAAATGTGTTTGTTCCTCAAACAACAAAAAAATTCTTTTATATAGTACGCGCAAACTCTCACGTAGGTACTCACCTACGCGAGTAATAACACGCGAGTTCTGCCAGTTTAAAAAACGTTGTATGAAAGCACACTACGATAATTCTTACATTTTTTTTAATCTTTAGTACAATTGCATTGTAAAACACTAAATAAGTATAATTTACAAGGCAGCCATATTGTTCAGATAACTCTATTGAACTCAGTAATCAATAAATATATGCCAGTAAAACTCACAGTATTAGAGTGGACTTTTTTTGTACTCGTCGTCTTTGGCGCGCATTTATGGTCTAATCGAGTATTTATCTAAAGAAATATGGTGAATAAACACTCAGCTTTCATTAATTTACAGTTATTAGATGTTAGGTTAGGTTTTCATGTGATTGCTTTCTTACATTTGGTAATCCTTGCCATAGTGACTCTATCAATAGACACGACGGTTGATGAAGATGTGAGAGTGCGGGCATACATACATCTGAGATGGAAACTCCTCACGTCTTGGTATAATGTGAGTATATTTGTGTTTGATAGCAAAATATCTGGAGTCATTAAAGAGAGATCCTATAGTGAGAATTCGGTTTTGTCGATAGCGTATCATTTGCGTGCCATTTTCAAGATTTTCACGTTATACTATTGTGAGATTCACTATAAAATAAATCCATTGTGTAAAAAATTCCTTTCCTCTTTCTTTCTATGAGGTTTAGATTACTATAACATTTATAACAATTTTGTCGTTCTACTTATGTAATAATCATCTTAATTTCATCCGTAGTACTCACCTTTAGCAGTCCGTACCGGCGAGTTTGTGGCTAGTATACCTACCATGTACCCCTAATACACAACTAAATAGATTATTATTTTTATTGAGTATGTCCGTGTAGTTATAGTTTTATTTTTATGCTATTCTTTCCATAGTATATTATTATTTTTTAAACCTACTTATTTGTTTCATCTGTGCATCAAGCAAAGGTTAACTGGTAAAGACAGCCTTCATCATTAAGTCCACCTTTATACATTTATGTATAGAAAATGTGTGTAAATAAATATGTGAGTACACACAAAATTTTGGTTATGGCTTCGCTCGCATGAAAGTGTTTCTCGCTACAAAAATCTCTGTGTTACTGTAGCGATTAATAGTGCCAATGTATCAACGCAGGCGCAATCTACATAAAATCTGTTTGAAAATCAAATAATTCCCACGGGAGTAAAGTATATAAGTGAAAAAAATGGTATGATAATGGTAATGGTATGATATTATCAGGACATACCTAGTTTATTTCATCCAAATCCCTACAACGGCTTCTGTGTTAACTTCTTATGAAAATTATTATAGTAACGATAAGATAACAAGATTAGTAAGAAGTTAAGAATCTATATCTATACTATTATTTAAAGCTGAATAGTTTGTTTGTTTGCTTGAACGCGCTTATCTCAGGCGCTACCTATTGGTTAGAACTGAAAAATTATTTCAGTGTTAGATAGCCCAGGCTATATTAATTGATATTAATCGATAATATCACGCTATGACCAAAAGCAGCGGGAGCATTAAAGAAAAATGTTGCAAAAACGGTGAAAATATATTCCTTTTAAGAGTTGCCGTTGCGTGTGCTGCGTAAACTTAAAATTATGCAACAATCATGTAGCACGGAATTAGTCCTCAAAAGTTCTAAAAAATATAATATGAAATCACATAAGTACTTACTCAGCCGCATCTGCCTGTTTGAAGGTAAACTCTACTACTCAAGTGATTTTGATGAAATTTTGCATGAAGGTAGTTTGAGATTCTAGAGGTAATATAGTCAGTAATAAAGGCTTTCTTTTATCCTGCGAAAAATATAACGGGTCTCTTATCCTGAAAAACTCTTTCACGCGGGGGAAGTTGCAAGCAAAAACTAGTGAAATAAGAAATACACACTGAAACAAATGAACTGTATACATATGACGTATCTCCGTCCTAAAGCCCTTCAGTTATGTCAGTCGAAACAATATCCTGGGCCCTTATTCTGTATGATAGTGTAAACGCGTAACGTGTCATGTTATCTTCGAGAAATGTGCGTGGATTGGTATTCTGTAAGCCAAATTTCTATAGTCCTAAACATGATGCGTTGTGTTACGTGCTTGTTACGCACTGTCAAAATAACGTGCGGGATAGAGAATAAGGCCCCTGCAATAGAAAACAATGATAACATCAACGCAAACATTGATATAACTATATGAAGAAATGATTACAAGATTTATATACATACATAGTATCATGCCTCTATCCCATAAGAGTAGGCAGAGACTATGGATTGCCCCTTTGTAATTGCCACTTAAGATTTATTACGAAGTGTATTATGGAGATTGTGAACATAACCGTTAAAGCCTCTTTTCAATGATGCTGTTTAAAGCGCTTCGATTTTGAACAGCACAACAAATATTAAAGTGTAGGTAACAAGCATTCGTTTTGTATCAAAATGTATCAGAACTATCCCACTGCTGGGCACGGGCTTCCGTTAGTACTGAGAGGTATTAGGCTTTAGTTCACACACTCTCAAAATTCCTATAGAGAACTTCTCAGGTATGCAGGGTCCCTCACGATGTTTTCCTTCATCGTTAAAGCAAGTGATAATTAACAAATAATACATAGTACACACATCATTTTAAATAAGTGAGACACGTGTGCCCTTGGTTTTTGAACCTATAGACATTAATCTCGGCAGTCCGTTTCACACCCAACTAGGCTATCACCGCTTTTTTATCGAATTATACGTCATTGTAATTCTTAAGTACAGTGACATTCATTTCATAGCATATTTGTTTAATCTTGGTTTTAATTTCGGGGTTTTTATCATTAGCGGACATGGCAACCCCATCGTAACTTATTACAATGTAAATACATAATTTGATTAAATAGCATAGTCTTAATTTAGATTAATAATAATAATAATAGAAAAAATAAACTGTTAATAAATTACAAATGTTTTTGTTTTATATAGCATACTTTACTTTTGATTAAAACATTTTTCAGTTTCTAACCCTAGCGTACCTGCCTCTCTGTATATACTACGATTGTCAACAAAAAAGAGGGTTCGGCCACGCGCGCCATGTCCAGAAAATACGGGACCTGACTGATCTGATCATGACTGGCATTCTGTTCCCGATTATATTGGTAATTATTTATTTTAAGTCAAAATAATTGTTCAAAGAGCTTACTACTACAGTGCAGCCTTTGACAGCATCTGCAACGTTCCTAACAACTCTCCAAATGGCATGGTTACGTACCAAACCTTTTCGATTTCAATTTTAAAGAAAATATCGCTAGTGGCCTCCTTTACAACCGGCAAGTCGATGATTCACACTCCTTTGGTATTATGTATGTCTTTTGGCCGGTAATATCTACCATAAAACCGGCATACAGTAACACTTCTATAATACACAAATATCTTAAAGACTTTTGTGGATTCTTAATGGAGCATTCAGTTAGAATTGTGTATTTGTTTTCAGTCCGGTTGCATCTTATTTTGGGGGTTGATGAACGTCGATCCCAGTCTGATAGGTCCATCGAGGGTATTTGACTATTTACCCAACTGGTGCCAGCACTCGCTACATTCGGTGCCGACAGCGATGGTGTTTTTGGACTTGCTGCTGACGCCGAGGAGCAGGCCAAAGAGTCTAGTGCCACGGTTCCTTCTCGCGGCTGGTTTTGTTGCTTTCTACAGTCTCATGTACGTTAATTCATATCAATCATAAATCTTAGCGATTTGTTAACTATTCGATGTCATGTTATTCATACACTTGAAGGTTATCTGTGTGATAAACACATACTTAGTCGTAATAAGCTTAGTTAAGTAGTATTTTTTTGTTCGTAACCTAGTTCTGACCAAATATTATAGTATCAATTTAACACCTAACAGATTAGTCCATTGCTATTATTCACTTGTTTTTAATTACCGCAAATAACATTATCTCCTGCCGTGACACAACACATATTTAACGAAAAAAAGAAAAATCAATTATTTCTAAAAAAAGAAAATTGTTGATTCATAACTATAATTTTGCTAGCATTATTCAATTGTCAATTGATGCACGTGAACTGACGTGTGTTTTGCATAGTATATTTTATTAGTTACTATGTTTTGTCCAAAATTTTATGCAGTATTAATGAATTAGCTCGTCATAGCTTTGTCATTAGCATATCCATAAAAAATCTCACTGCGCATTTATAATGTCCTTACCTCTTCTACATAGCCCATTATTTTTTTTTTGTAGTTAAAACCTATTGCCTATAAACATGCGACACTACTGAAATAATTATTAACATGTATCTTGTTCCAGGGTCTACATCAGTCATCAAAATGGTGAAGTCATTTACACCCTCTTTACCAGAATCGGTGACTTTAATACAGTAATATTTATGACAATATCTTATATTTTATATATCAGTTTATTTTTCATACAGTGGAAGATAATAGGCTACGTTTGGGGGCCAGAAGCATTAAAACAAAAGTTCAAGGAGAAATTGTAAAGATTAAGAAATGTATTATAAAGTTCCCAAAATTATTTGACAAACTCATTTTCTGCCGATAACCATACATAAAAGTAATTAAGTTTATCGTTAGTAGAAGGTGAAGCAAACAATTTTATTTTGAATATCTACCAACATTATTTTGTATTTTAGGCTTTTAATTTAGTAATTTAAAGAGGACTGAAAATCGTTGGTCGCTTTATCCAAAATTTTCGGCGAACATTAAATTTTTTAAAAATTTAGGACAGATAATAAAAAGTCAGCCATCACACTCATACGTTCTCGTCTCTTTCAGACTTTATATAATAAAAGAGCCTGAACTCTAAGATATTAGGTTATTATAATAGTAAGAGAATAAATAAAAAAAAAGTACAGGAAAAAAATATATGTCCATTATAAAAATATTTACAAAATATCACCAAATATTTTCACTACCGGCCGATTTCAATAATCGATACCAATCGATAACTTAAAATTAATTCTAATAAATTCAAAATTAGTCGTTTGTGGAAAAGTCAAACCAGCTTTGTTGTGATTGATCCTTTTTTGCTATCGAACTGAAGGTATCGATTAGGACTCAGATCAATATAGTCTCGATTATTGAAATCGATACGTACAGATATGTGAAATATAAAGCACAGGCATTTTAAAAACCGTCTTAGTCAGCAATTTTAAAATACCAAAAACTTACCCTTGATTATCTAAAACTACATACTTAATAAAATAAATAATTAATTGAGCAACTTATAATAAATGACACAATATTTGTGTACGTATTATACTTTCCTACGATATATGTAGGTACAGATTTACATCACTATCATAGACTGTAAACATAACCGATATTCGGATCTTCACCTAATTACTTACTTTTATTATTGACGAATAATTACCAATAATAATGAACTTTGCCGTTATAAAAAATCCATAGTGGATACTATCATACAAAAATGTTTACATATACAAAATTTGTAAACGTTGCTAACAATGTATGTATGTATGTATGTAGGTACAAAACGTGTTTGTTTAATGGAATAGATACCTATATTGTTGAATATTTTGAATTTTTTCATATTTGACACATTTTGTATGCATGAAACTGCTCTTGTAAGGGCTTTAGAAAGAATCCAATATAAGGAAGTAGGTACCTACATTCTTTTACATTATGTCCATTAAAACTACAACTAAGGTATTGTCCAAGTTAGTTTATTTCATTATATAATAAAACTAAATTAACTGGCATTTTAATCCAAATCGGAAGAAAGGCAAGGCGGTATTTTTAATCAGACGCAATGTAATTATTCTAAATGGCAATATTTGGCTAATCTTTATAACATAAATATTTTCTATATTCAATTCTTCTCACAAATTAAAGGAATTAATTCTTATTAACAAAATATTTATTCTATTTGTCGGGCAATTTGATTTAAGAAAGTCTTACGTATTTAGGAAAGCTTCTCATTCAATATACAAATTTTGTACAATTTCTATTACTTTCGAACTAGATTTGGACTATATCACAGTTTTTTTTAATAATTGAGCCCTAGTTTATTCCGCAGACTTAAATATACACGCCTTATGATATTTTGACTCACTTTTTATCACACGTAAAACAAACCACTGCTTAATTTAGGACTCCAATCAAACACCAATAAAATCTTGAAACACCCAAAAATTAAACCCATGAGTAAAACGAAACAAACTAATATCACTTTTCATTTCCGATTGTTAGAATCGCAGGACAATTTTGATATACTATATCCACTCATGTCATAGCCACATAACTAAATAATCTGCACGGCCCATTATAAAATCCGAATTGAGTATGATTGAGTGACTCCTTGTTTGAAACCGCACGGATTGCAGAAACTAGGCTCGTGAAGTAAGTTCCTTGGAGTGTTCGACGGTTTTACCGCACTGCGTTGAGTTTCCACTTGAGCAGGATGAAGGCGGCGACCCTAAGAACGAACACGAAGATGGTGAGCGCGAGCACGTCCCACCAGAACATGTCGGGCGACATCGCAACCATCAGCAGGAACTGCTGTGGGTCTCTGCAGGATAATAATAGTTAGATTAGTTTTTTATAATTATAAAACTACAATTAGAGGGAGGTAGAATTCAAAGTGGTAGTCTCGAAATGTCTTTGTCGTAGGTACTATAATATTATGAGCCTTCACTTTCTTAGTAGAATTTATAAATGAGAAAAGATGTATGTGGTAGGATATCGGATAGCTGAATAATAAAAAATCTGGCGGAAAAGTCGATACGACACTTCTTTTGCGTCAATTACTCTTGAGACTTGAAGTACATAGTATTTAGCTGATATTAATTACTGCTATCCTTCATTCGTTTGAATATTAACATTACGATAGCTAGGCTAGTTACCGAATATACAATACAACATACACACACACAAACGTACCTATAATGGCAATACACTTCCTCGCAGTCCAATTTGGGCCTGTTGAGTCCATAGATTGCGCCAATGAATCCTTCCAGCCCGTACCTCAGGTACGAGACGTACGAGCCCCAGTACAAGTACGAGGGCAAGTCTCGGAGCGTCACTCCGAAGCCGGCGAACATCATCATCGGCACCGACAGTGTGGGCCCCAGGAATGTGCCGTTCTGGAAAAAATGCATTAATGGTAGAGATGTTGGATTGTATTTTTCACCTTTCCCAGAACTAAAAGGGAAATATTACAAAATGGCTTTTGATAATACATGTAAACCTCGCTTAGTAAGCCTAAAGTTGCCTATTGCTGTTGGAAGACAATGCTTACCCCGTGCTGTTTAACTTTAGAAATAGACTAAGCGGTGATACTTAATTAGTCAAGCTTTGTTAAACAAGAGAATTGCCTTCTTCCTTCCACTTGTAGTATTTTAGACCATAATGACGTCGTATAGGTAAATAAGGGATTTTTAACTCTCATTTATATGGTTATAAAGGCTGTCCTTCGATTAGAACCCTTGTAATTGCAAAAGATAGATATGCCCCTTTAAGACGACTAAGACCCCTGATTATACATAGATTATAAAATGTATGGCTTGGTTATTACGGCCAATCTGATGTTAAAAAATCTTGGGGGAACACAAAAAACCTACGATTTAAAATATGTATGATTATGTACTCACAACGACATTGAAGGCGGCACCGATCATGAGCCCGAAGCTCTGCGCTACAAGCACGGTGTACAGTGAGATCGCGAAGAACATGCTGAAACGGGCCACCTCCAGGGGCTGGCTTGACATCGTGTACACGATCACGCTGAATATCGCGCACGATACTATCTGCCGATCAAAAATAAACAATTTTACCAAAGAGTTAAATTACTTAGTTCCGTTTTAGGTTTCAAATAACGTGAAGAATTAGATGTCGCGCAGACGCCCTTTTTTGTTAAGAAGCACTACACTTCAGTCACTGTCAATTGAATAGTAGTGTTTTTCGGCACTTACCGAGTCTACAGCACTTAGTGATTAGCCACTTGTCTAACGATATTTATACTGATTAATCAAAATAGGAATAAAAAAACACCCCAAAACAATTTTACCGTGGGGATCAGAAAGAATTATAACAATATAATAAATCAGCCCTGTATTATATACTATCCCACTGCAGGACTCGGGCTTTCTCTACTACTGAGAGGGTTTAGGCCTTAGTTCACCACGCTGGCGTACTGCGAGTGGACATACTTTCAAAATTCTTATGGAGAACTTCTCAGGTAAACGGATTTCCTCACGATCTTTTCCTTCACCGTTAAAGCAAGTGACAATTCTCAAATACACACTCAACTAAAAGACCGATTTTAGAAAATAATCATAACTCATTTTAAAAACTAGTTGTATATTGAACATATATACATACATACATACGCCATTCGAATACTAGGTACAGCTAAGCATATCATATTGTATTATATAGATACTTACTATGGAAATTGTTAGGTTATCAATAGTTATAAAATGCTGTCATTGAAATAAAAATGTATCGAGGTCAACACGACAACTTATTTTAAAATGAAACCATTAGTCTCCAATCTTTATCGCCTCCGCTAGCTTTTAAGAGAAATGTGCGATGAATACAAAATTTTAAAAATATATTTTAGTTTTTATCACGCAGTGAATTTTTTTTTTTTTTTTTGTTATACCTACACTGAAAAGTGCCTATTAAAAAAGTAGATAAATCTGTCATAAAGACTTTTAAAACAACTAAGTTCTTTTTACTTAAAGGTGTGCGAGTAAAAAAAATTATAACATTTTAGTAAAAAGGTGTTTTCCGACTATCACTAATGATTTCAGAAGCACTATCGTTATTATTAACAAACAAATAGATTATTTGGCTCCGCCGGGTGAAAAAAGTTTTTCTAACATACAAAATATTTTCCTGGGCTAAAAGTAGCCTATAGCTCTCAGGATTATTATTTCTTATAGCTGCGTATTAGTGAACAAATTTTGAAAATCGATTCAGTATTTTCAGGAATTAGCTCCTACAAACTATTCCTCTTTATAATATTAGTATAGATATTTATATGCTTTTAGGCATTACCATTTCATCAATTTCTAATGTAGGTTTATGACACTTATATCAGAATTGTTATCAAACTTACCGATATTGGCAAATCCACGACGGTTATTGATATGTAATAGGAGCCGAGTGAGTACCATCTGTTGAAATGTTCCTTCGATAATATTGACATTTCTGCTGGAACTGTAAAGTTAAACAATTGCGTTGAATAACCATTATCAGGTATATTACACATTCCCTTAGTATTTCGATGGAATATCTACGAGTCATAGGGAAAGGAATAGAGCAATGGTAGCAGCCAAGACATCTTTCTTAAATCGTTAATACACATCAAGCATTTATCTCCGAAGGGGTACGCAGAGGCGCAACCAGGGCACCCACTTTTCGTGAAGTATGTTCCGTCCCATTATGTGTTAGGGGGCGAGCCTATCGCCATATGGTACACAAATTCCGTCCTACGGGCTAATACTAAGTAGAAAACCCAAAGATCACTTTGCCCGACCCGGGATTCGAAACAAGGGCTTCAGGTTAACCCTAATACAAAACAAAAATATGTATGGGAATGACATATCAAGCAATACACTTAACAATATTTCTTAGAAAATAATGATGGAATATTATTGAATGTCAACTGACGAGAAATGTATATCGCTTGTCAATCAGCACAATTATACCGGCCTGCTATTTACTAGGCTTCAGTTCTATACGTACAAGTAAGAATAGTAAGCATCATCGGCGACATCATGTGGTGCATCAGAATGGCGAAGAGCAGATTATAGTTCTCGAGGACGCGGGACGAGTCGTTGCCGGCGTTGATGAACAAACTGCCCAGCATGATGCCCACCACCACGTTCACGATCAGACGAAGATGTGTCATAGTCTGTAAGAAAAAACAATGAAGCTGATTATAAATAAATATAGTACGTATAGAAGTTAGGACGTTACAGTAAGATGGAGTTCTATTGAACTATTTATTATACTGATTCAACGAGTGATTTGTTTCCGAAGTGCTAAGTAGAAATATATCGCTTATGAATTATCTTAGAATCAAAGTCATCTGACTCTACGGCATTACGCATAAAATGCCTCACAATAAAAAAAAACACTTACGGCATCTCTTTTAGCCTTCAAGAAGCCTCGTTTCATGAGTACAGATAGTTGGTTAGACTGCGGCGTTTCCTCAGTCCCGGAGCCAGTATCCTGCTCTCTTAGAACGCTAAGAGGATTCTGTTTCCTCAGAGCCTCCATGGAGGGGATGTCAGTCTCGTCGAAATAATCAAGCACGCGACCGTTTTCCGCCTTCGTTGTTAACAGTTTGATTTTGTCTTCTCCGTATTCACCGCACGCGAGTTCAATTACTGTGAACAACAATGATGCTTATAGCGCTGACCAGCGTAAAATATAGACGGGTAACAAGTTTTACTATAATCAAATAATAATTATTATTCATCACTAAATATTTAGTGTTCGTCACTATTTAAATACAAATTGTATAAAAGATAGGAAATGTTATTTTAGTTTTCGAAATTGGGCATGCATCGTGAAGTGCTTTGTAAATTTGAGTCACATTCTTAGAATTAATAAAAACATAGGTATATGGTAACAACTATTAAACTTACTGTAATCAGCCGGGTTGTGGTACATCGGGCAGGGAACACCGGCTTGGTCTAAATATGGCACTAAATTCTTTGTGGTTCCTTGGTAGAGACACTGTCCTGCTGCCAGGATGTATACGTGGTCGAACAGGGCAAACAAAGAGGCCGAAGGTTGATGCACTGTGCACACAATCGTGCGCCCTTGATGAGCTAAACTTTGGCACAGCTGGACCACTTGGCTGCATGAGGAACTGTCTAGACCTCTGTGGAAGGGAAAATAAATGTAGAACTACGAACACAGGATTATCAGCTTCAAGGGTATTCTTTTCATGGGTATTTTAATGACTTTCATTAGTAATTATTAATATCTTTAAATAAAAAAAGGATATTATTCTGCAATTAAATTTAATTATCTCTATCAATCAAAATAATATGACACATTTCCTTGCCACAAAGTAGGTATGATAATTATAAAACATATCCTTATAACTAAAGTCCTTTTATAAATAACTTTATTTATTAAAAGTTAAAACCCATATTGGATCCAAATTTTTAAAGAGCCATTTGATTCGGTCAACAAGATGATAGCGATATGAGGATTATTATATTTTTATTTTTAGATCAGATTGTTTAGTTTTTTTACCTTTAAAAAGATTTTAAAACCCATTCACTTACGTGGTAGGTTCATCAAGGAACATAATTAACGGATTGTTTATGAGTTCCAGAGCTATTGAGAGCCTCTTTCTTTGTCCGCCTGAGAGCTGCCCAGCGCGCGTGTTCATGTGCTCGTACAAGCCCAGATTTGTGAGGATGTCTTCAATCTAAAATAAAAAGCGGAATAACATTTATAAACTTGTTCCCGCGAGCATTGATCTTAGCAAGAAGTTGTTTAATTTCCGTGATGACACTTATGTTTTCTTGATATAGTCTTTATTCTGTCGCCGTATTATAACATTTGTATTTCGTTCATATCTCACGATAAACAATAAACATTGTTTTGAGTTAAATTGTTTTTTTCATCGGTTATAGCGATATCGTGACACAAATATCTAAACTGCCAGCAAGTAGCTACTTCGCTGTATACATTTACAGTAAGACATAAAAGGATCACATTAGCAATGTTTAGTAAATAATGCGTACACTTGTACATAAACCGGCTTTCCCAGTAACATAGTTTTGCATCCGTTCAAGCGGATCGTAATTATATGCGTAACAAGGTTACCTACACGTCTGAAATCTACTTAGTTAATAAAATAAGACTTAATAACGTCATATATTTTTTGTCATTCTGATTTTTATATAACCCTGGTAAGGCCAAGTGAGTATGTAATACTGAGGCTTCTGCTTTATACAATAAAGTATATTGTTCTGTTTCACGCAACAACGGATCAACCGACGTGTTTTTTCTAGAGTTGAATTACGTCCGAGGAAGGATTTTATATCTAATCCTGTAGGAACTTAATCGTGGCCCCTCGTTGCGCACGCAGAACTGGAAAAATGAGTAAACTGTGTTGCTTACCACTTCACCCTTTTCGTATTTGTCTAGTTTCGTGGACAGTTTGAGTTGAGCGGCCAGCGCCATGTTCTCTGACACAGTGAGGAGTCCTTGCAGACGGTCGTCTTGTTGAATGTAGCATGACATCTTCTTGAACCTTTCTGGAAATAATAAAACGTTTTACACATAATATATCTCTAATTTAGAGATGCCTTTACTACTTCAATTATTAAAATTATCACGCGTAGTCCTGATTTAACCGTATTCAAATTTACATCATATTGTAGATGTATTAGATACAAATTTGAATACTGTAGGTCACAGCTATCGAATCCTAGGATGGGAACAAAAATATTTTGACCTTAAAAATACACATGTAAGCGATACAGGGAATCCAAAACCTCCCATTTCGCACGTATTTGAGCCACTAATCATATCCGCGCCCTCCCATTTCTCGGTCGGGCGCGGCTCATTACCCGTGACACCACGAAGGTTGAATTATGGTGAGAACAGAAATCATTTTATTTTCCGTAATAAAAATTAAACTACGATGCTGCTGAGTGATGCGGCTTCATTATGGAGTAAGCTATAAGGGTATTCAGTTAATTTAAGACACAAACGCTACCGTAGTCAGCTTGTAAAGTGATATAAGTAGTGTTGGACCCAATTCTCAGGTTTGTCAATCATATTTTAGCCGACATTTTCTCATAACTTTATAAAGGAAATCTATTAAGTATATTCGTGTCCGTACAATCATTTAGTTGTCTCTGTGAATTTAACTATACTGTCCCCAAAACAATTGTTAGCTAGCTACATAATATCACACTCTTTTATAATTACTGACCTAATTTATCGTGTTTTTGTAGAGCAGTAGTCACACAGCTCGTAAATAATATTAGTCATCTCTACAAGTTACACCTTTCAAGTAAAACCCATATAAGTACATTTTAATGAGAGCTGGTGACTTGTAAGGTCAGGGTTAAGGCATAAATCCCGGCGTACCGGCGTCCTAGGCCGAACTGAGCAATGCTTGTACAGATGGATTATCTGTCATGTTTATTATATAGTGTAAAATAGAAATACTGGGTCATTTTAACATTGTGTTAATAAATGAAACCACATAGTCGTTTTTACCTCTGCTACATTGTGCCAAAGGTCATCCACGAATAACGAATATTTTTCCAAAAATGTCGGTGTTCTGTTTTAATTATTCTATAGTTTGGTGCAGTTATGGCGTGTGCGTGATAATATTTCTCACTGAAGGTGTATTAACGCCGCCGCGATAAATTCTCTTGTAATAATAGTGGCATAAGGGCGTGTAAAGTTTAATTATTTTTTATTGATATTTATTTTGTTGTGTTTTTTTTTCAAGTAAATAAATGTTTGGCTTTAACTTAGTAAAGGAATGTCAAAATGAAAATGAAAATATTTAGTTTACTACTTTGTTATTTTTTAGGTACTGCTTAAATGCGATAGAACGGATAAATATTTATATGAATATGAAATATTGAATTTTTGATTAAAACAAATTAAGAAACGTATCACAAAAATATTAGTTAAAGACTACGTAAAATATCTGCCATCTACTCCTGTGTTGGGCCTTGGGCCATACTATGATTGATATCTAAGCTCATTAACGCAATGAAGGTGTGTTTTCAAATTTATATAATATTCAATTACATACTATAATGAGTAAATGCATCATGTGCCTTTTTCCATCGATATTTGACCTGTATGTGTTTATCATGTTAAATCCGGGATTATGTTTATTTATTGTTGATAACGATGTGTATCTAATCGCTTGTTTTTGTATTAACCTACGGATTAAGTGTTGCTAATCAAAATGAATGACGTTTTACAAAAAACATCTTAGATGAAAATATATTATTAAAAAAATTATGAGAATGTTATTTAATACATTAATGGGAACTACATATTTTATTTTTCAAAATTCATTATATTTAAGACGACATGCACAAAAACACGTTTGCCTATTTTTTAGTTTTCACGAACTGTTTACGATTCTCGATAACTCTATAGAAACAATTATGAGTCTTACACGTTCTTAATCCGGAACTTTGAATTTAATTGTCATCTTGGCGTTCGAATTAAGTAATAATAGTAGTTTTTTGTTATATAAATATTTAATTGACATTTATTGCCGTTGTTAATATCGGCTATAAATCCATACTTATAAATGCGGAAGTAACTCTATCAATCTGTTAATCCTTTCACGGCTGTGCCACTAAACCGGTTCCGATAAAATTTGGTAAGAGATAGTTTGAGACCTTGGGTAAGACATAGGCTAATTCGTATCCCGGGAAAATATATAGCGGGACCTAAATTTCGGAAAAACTATTTCACGCGAGCAGAGCCTCAAGCAAGAGCTAATAAGTAGTTAAACTAATAAGTAATTATTGTGTTTTCTTGTTGACGAAAAAAATACCTATTCATTTAGAAAATCTGGTTCTTACTTTTAATAGCTGAGGTCACGTCATTTTTAACGACTTCAAAACAAAGAAGTTTATCAACTCATCGCATGTTCTAAGACTTACTCATAATCCGTCCTCTTCCATTGATGAAGACAGCTCCGCCGACGCCCGTGACCCGGTACCCTGACAGGACGTCCAGGAGGGTTGACTTCCCCGCGCCTGATGGGCCCATGATGGCCACCAACTGCTTCGGTCGAAGCCGCCCGTTAACCCCATGGAGGATTTGTTTGCTACCTGCAAAGAGAGAAGACAGTTATAAGTATTGTTTTTATTTGTAGCTGAGATTTGTAGTTTATATTTGAAAATTGGAACAATAGAACTATTATAATATATATAGAATAACAAAATTATTTCTATACGGTAAAACCCGAGAGCATTAATTAGGTTTTAGGCGGTAATTATAAGACGGAAAAAAATCTATATCCTGTGCAAGTCCAGTTACTTAACACTTAATTTTTTTCCTCATTGCTGTTCCTCAATGGGGGAAAAAATTAAACCTGTTATTCTAAGTTAAACCTATGAAACGATATAAAAAACATATGCACAGGTGCAATTATCGCGTTGTGGATACGAGTTTCACGTTACTAAGTATCATATTAAAAATACTTTATTATATTATTAACTAGATGACCCGGTGAACTTCGTATCACCTACATACATTTATTATTATTATTCATCGTGGAACGCAATTTTGCCATACCAATACGTATGTTATCATTATCTGTCTCCCGTTAGTCAACAGTACGGCTTGCACGTGAAGAAGCTCGTCGCACATTTGATAAACTTCGACGATCTAAGTCATCTTCTCCGTGGCATTTTGCGACAATAACATTAAATAAAGTTCTCACGCACTGACAAATTGATGATAGATTTTAATAATAGTCTTGAAATTTATTTATTTATTTTCTATTTTTAAGAACCCACTGACACTTTTACACTTTATTTATTTCTGAAATGTTTTGTATTTGAACAAAATAAACCAAAGAAATCGGACCTCATAGTACAACTATGAAACAGACAAATTTCTGAACGCACCTATATATATGTGACAGCCAGGCCAATTCTTTATTTCTAAAAAAGACAAAAAGACATCGAATGTTTCATGGCTAGGAACATTTTGTATTGAAAACTTATATTGTTGTTTTTAGTATTTTCCGTTATTTATTATTTATGTTCGTCACCGTTTAATCCATCCCTGGACTTCCACAATTAATTCAAAACCAAAATTAGCCAAATTGGTTCAGCCGTTCTCGAGTTTTAGCGAGACTAACGAACAGCAATTGATTTTTATATATATAGATAATGCTTCATTCTAATGACAAAGTAATTTTAAGCTTTTTAATAATCTAAACATAGTTATGCCTTCTATAGTTTGAGAAGGTTGGCTTGAATTTTCTGGACAAATAATTTACTAACACAGCAAGCTCTCGTGTCGAATCAGTAGGTGATAAAAATACCGTTTTTTGTAATAAGGTTGTGAATTCTCTCCTTATAACTCAGCTACTGTCGTAGAGAAATTAACTTTAAAGCACTTCGTCGCAAAAACTTAATAAAATAAAAAAAAAACACTCTTGTCCTAAATAACTATGGAGGTAGGTAGATACCTACACATAATCTTAGCATGTATTTATATTTACAGATCCATTGATACAAGTACATGGTCGCCAATTATAGCAAGCTTGACACATTTGATAGACATTCTTCCGCAGTTCACAGCGAGATAACCTCTATTGACGTCAGTGATTGACATAGGTATGCACTTGAGACAGTAGCTTGCGCTCGCGATAATTAATGTTAGAAAGTTGAAGATTAAAATCTATTTGTGTATTTGCAAGTTTCGATATAATGCTATAATTCCAGGCAATGGCGAAGGATAAAATTTTCCAAAAGGGAACCCGACGCAACTTATAAGTACTAATAATATGCTTAAATTGTTGATTAGATTTAATATAAATTACGAAACGGATGCCGGCAGAACACGGATGATATGGACCCCTCGCCACTAGTTCCAGTCATTGCTAAAATCAAAGATCGAAAGAACTCGCTTGCCATGAGATGGACTGCGAGCTCGTCTGCTCATTCAGGCAATGTGAATGTAGTCTTTTATAGAATCTGAGTGAAAGATAATAGATCTAAGGTTTGTTATTGGTACAAAGGTGTTTTTGCAGCATATATCCTCATATTTCCCGCTAGCTTGGATAGCAGGAGTCAAAACAGTTGTACAAACCTACATGAATAATATTTCCCATTTTCTTAACAGACAATAAATAGACGCCCAATCAATAGGGGACCGGCCTGTGTTTGATTTTGTACATTATTCTATATGTAGTGGTTAATAATACGAAAAAGAAACCCTCCCGCGAAAACTGCATTAAAATTGGTTAAAAAATGAGCCAGTAATTCATATCTCAAATATTACTATGTGCCGAAGTGGACGCGAAGTGGGGATATCGCTTCATCTCTTTCTTTCGCACACATCGTAATGCCCGATGACGTCACACGTGGGTATTGCGCCTCTTTTCTGTTTCTTGTTACTTACCCCTTCTACCGAAATTAAAAGACTTATAACTTATTGATTTTTTACCGGATTTAAATAATTATTTCTGTGTTCTAATTTATATAACGTAAATATTTCATAATAATAAAGAACAAAAATGAGTCCGGTCCCCTATTGTTGCCCAATCTATTCATTCATGTATTTTTATTTCGCACCCTTACATATAATGAAGATATTTCACACCAGATATTAAAGTCAATAAATAAAACTTTACAAGTTGCTAAAAAGGCATTCTTACTATACATTACAACCTTCACGTGTAGTAACGCGGTAAAAAATTACACTAACTGGTAAACATTACAAATGAATGACGTATTTGACATGTTATTAAATTACTGTAGGCGATAATATTTTTTTATTGTTATTATTGGTATTGATTGCGCAAAGGTTAAGGCTTTGTTTATAGTAACGGCAGCGTAGAGCGTATATAAACTAGTTTAGACTTTGGACTTTACTCCTGTCATATTTTAATATGTTATAGGTCGATTGCTTATGCGCGCAATAAAATAACTCTGTACTACATGAAGTTATCATTCTATTAAACTTATGTACTGTTAATAACTCATGGATAGTTTAAGATATTATATAAATGTCGACAGATAATACTGCTTTATGAAAATCCTTAAGTTATTACAAAAGTACGCAGTCAATAATTACTAATACGGCTCGATTTTATTTTTTTGTAATCAGGCCCTTAATATACTTACTTCTTTCCACAATCTAAAAATTAAAAATAATGATAGACATCTTCGATTAAAAAAAAATAGTTAAATGCGTTATTACTTAAATTGTTCTGTGACGATGTTATATGCTGAGGTCTGCAGATACCAATATGACATAACACTCATTACACAAATACTATCACACGGCTTAAACATAACTTAAAGCTGACTTAACCTGCCACTATGTGAGGCTATCAAAAATTATATCTTTATATTTTATTATAAAAATTAAATATTATGTACTTATTAATAATATAAATTTTATTATTCCCATTAATAAAAATCTTTACAAATGCTTACCTACACACTAGTAATAAGGTTTCAGCAAACACCTGCGTTTAATAATTGTGTAGGTAATCGATGTCGAAAGCACAACTCGGCTAAATTACTTCTCGAGTTCGAAGAAAACTCAGGCAAATGGCCCTAATGCTGATACTCCTCTTCCACGAAGACATTAACATAGCAATTATTTAACGTATCAAATCAAGGTTCATTAGGTTTGCACAATTACGACACCAAGGGAATTCTTTTTATTTATTTATTACACCCAAAACAAGTTATAATCGGGTACAAATTATATAAAAAAATTACTTACATTTTTTTTTACATAATTATAACCCAAAACTTGTGCCGCTTATTCAACTGAATGACGAAATGATTCTTGTAATATGCGCAATACAAGAACAGTTTTTTTTTTTCAAATATGAATGCGAAGTGTGCATGGCGTTCGTAGAATGGTAAGCCCATTATCATAATGTGAGCTACAACTATGTATTTTTCAAAGTTCTTGGTGGTGATACTACTTATGATGACTGTCTTACTACGATCAGCTAGCTAATCTCGTCAGAGAGATCAATCTCCAAAAAATAAAATTTAACTCCTAAGAGAACAGACGAACTAACTTCAGCACCTTTAATTCACGGTCACAAATCCTTGTCTTCAAACATAGATGTTCACATTTGTATGTAAATGATTACTCCATCCACAGCAGTTATTCAATATGCACACAGTTCGCGTAATAACGTACTGTTCCGGGAGATCTAAACGGCTTTGTTATTGTTGACATTGGTCAGGTGACGCATATTTCCTTGTCTACACCGGTGTCTTATGCACTAACCTATTGAATACACACTGCATCGACTTAAGAGGGGGGTGAGGTCGCCCGGAGGGGCAATGCAATAAAATTCTACGATGATACATATAATAAGCAAGGAAAACCAAGCTTATATAATTTGAATACCTATTTAAATATTTCCAAGCAAATTAAAACGCAGATAAAGCACACAAATTGTCAACTATACAAATAATTATTTATTAACATGCTTATTTAATATCATTGCCTAAAAGAACGTTTTTGAAATTATTTATCACTTATAATATTATGGTACGTTCTCACAATATTAAGTACAACATAACATTATTCCGAAATTTGCAATGGTTTAGTGGCATTATTTTCTTTAAATTTAAAAATTAAATACAAACCTCAACTCTTGAGCTTCAATCCTTTGATATTTGCCATATATCCGGGCGGTCTAACTCTGAGTCGTAAGACCACTGGCTAGTGACTCTAACCTAAACATTTAATTGTCTGCTAAGCGTTAGGAAAGGCCAGTAAAAGAAAATATAGAAATGCAGTAATAAGATAAGCCACACGTTTTTTATCCACAATTATTTTTGTCGCTAATGGTTGCGGCTCGCACCTATCGGCTCATGGGGCAGCAAATCCATTACAAACAACTTCGAGGATACATGCGCCAGGTATTAAAGTTATGTCAGACTTTCGCTTTGTTTTCGTTTTTCCAAGCATCAATACGACCCACATTCGGCGAAGTGATACGCAAACGACGTCACGAGGTCAACGACACTGCAACATCGAATAAAATGTCGCTTTGTTAGCGTCCGCGACTGTTTTGGTAATTCGTGTCACGTAAAGCATACTTCATACGTTCTTTGTTTTAATTATAAACATGTGCTTTTGCAAGGTCTTTCTTGAGCACAAGGAGATTAAAATACACGTCTAATGGTGTAAAAAAAATAGAAGATCGTGGGGATGATTTAAGTATGAGGAAGCAAAGCGTTACTTTAATAAAATATTTTTTTGGTATCTGCTGCTATAGCTCTAGGTCCGTTTTCTGTAATCGATTTTTGAAATCATACTTAGACTTCGATTATACTTATTACGGACTGCATATGGGTGATTTGGACTACAGTAAAATTTTGACGGCTGGATTGTGTGCCTGGTCTATTCTAGCCCTAGATCTTGGTTGGGTGACGACTGTCAATTGCCTAAATTTTGTTTTCTATGTGAGTAATCGCTTTCGTTCCGGTGTCCAATATACAAACCTAGTTGATGCTTTAGGTATTTTGTTTTATGTTAAAGTTTGTGAAGGTTGTTTTTTGTTAGATCTAAGATATTTCATAAACTCATACAAAAACATTTAAAACGCTATATGAATTTGAATGTTATGTAAATTATTATAAAGGTAGAGCATGAAGTAGCACGCGGCATCGCCGTGGGCTAAGGCTTATTTATTATAAATATTAAATAATATAATTATCATGGATAGTTAATTCACTCACGCTGTAGTCTTTACCTTTTTAAATGAACATCAACAACAACTAGGTTTGCTCAAATACTTTGAATATAAAAAATATTCCCACATTAATTACATGATCTAACAGATAATAATTATAATGTTATTCAAGTAAGATTATAATAGTAGGTAATACAATTTACCATGAGTAATTCGCGTGTGTATACAATACAAAGGTAATATAAGTGGCATTATTTTTATTGTCATAAATAAATGTCTGATGTTATTAGGTCTATAGTTACATTGATTTTTATAATACTTTTAATTGGCGAAGATTGCAGGAGAAAAACTTAATTACGAAATAATAAAAGTTGGTTGTTAATACCTATTGATTCTGTAAATTATAGACTACTAGTTTATTAGTTATAGAGTAGCCCATTCCTGAGATAAAACATTAGTATCATAAGTTTTCGAAGAAGTATTCTAATTTATCATAAACAAACAGAAATACAAACAATCTAATATTTTCCATTTATAATACTAGTTAAGAAAAACAGAGAGCTGTACCCAAGACTGACATGTCATCAGGTCTAGTATAACAAATCAAAACTCCACTTTTACATAAAAAGGTTGATACCCCGACCTAAAATAAGAACCGGGATCCCTCATTTCATACACTTGCCTATCACTAAAAACTGGGTCGTTGAACTGTTTATAAACAGATGAAATTATGTCAGAACAAAATTATTAGGGAAAATGGATCATGTCATTGGCGAGATAAGGAAATTCAATTAAAATTCGGTGACTATTGACTATTGACTTACGATAGTGACAGTGGACGATTGATAAGAATATGGGTCGAACACATGTCGCAAGCAGACCGCCCTTGTCATAGTCAACGTGGTAAAAAATAACAAACGCTTTATAGTTTTTTAGGTCAAGATCCGAGAAATAATGACTTCTTTACACCAGAACTTGCTGCCGTACTTTTTAAAAGTATTTTAAGGGAAAGGTGTGAACAATTGTGTTCTGTTTTAGCCATTATTATTACAGCTATTGAAACCTTTTTTGATTATTATTTATTTTATAAACCAACATTTATATAATAACCTCAAATGAAGATTAACCACGTTTATGGTAAAAAAATGGTAGGTATTATATTTGCATAGTAACACTGACTTTAATTTCACTACTTACAAAAATGGTGTTGAAACGTCTTACAGATTAAACCACGGAAATTTAAAAACTAAATGTAAAGTAACCTTGTCAAATCGTAAACGAAAATTAACTAAAACCGGTACCATAAATTTACAGACATTAAAATCTGGCGAAATAAAACATAATAGTAATCGGTAAAGTAGTAATAGTCTACATGACATTTTTTTATCAAAACACCAAACCGAAACTTACAGCAAAATTTCTTAACTTTATGACAACGTATATAATTTAAAAAAATAATTAATTAAAATGAATCAGCTTTAAGATTAAAACAACAGTAGAACCAACCAGGCATATACACGTTGTGGGTTGATCGCGGCTTCCTGTTGTCGTTGGATAAGCGATTGCAATTTTCAATCACCGGCCATAGTTTTGCATTGCGATATATTGTGTTGCTTCCGCCTTGATTTGGACTTCGTATTGTGTCTTTATCGGGTTTTATAATTTGCCCTTTAGCCGCCTATTAGTTGAATCACGGACGATGAATCCGCTCGATAGTGTTAATCATTGTAGCCTTGTGATTATGGTTTGTTGGTTGCCTTTTTGTGCAACGCCTTATGACTTGCTAATTAAGGTTTAACAGATAATTGGAGCAAAGTTGAGGACTTTTAAAACACACATTTTTCTCATTCATTAATGAGAAAAATGTGTAAAAAATGTATATTTATTACTAGCTTTTGATCGCGGCTTCGCCCGCGTGAAGGCGTTTTCCACCATACTTTTTTTCCGACTTACTTGATATGTATCGTTATATTATGACCAAATTACACAAAATCGCTATAAATTGTAGCCTATGTGTTATTCTAATGTATAAACAATATTACTGTAAAGTCATCCGAATGCGTTCAGTAGTTTTTTTAGTGAAAGAGGAATAAACATCAAGTACATACATACATCCATCCTCACAAACTTTCGCATTTATAATATTAGGTGGATTGTACCTACATAAAAGTCAGATTGCATAAGGATACATAAGTACCGAATTCTATTTACATTGTACTATATGATGCAACTGATAAATTATTTCGTAGATATAATTAACATTTTTAGTTCAATCAAGCTATATGCGTAAATATTTACTTCTATTTTATGCCAACCACGATTCCTTTTTATACAAGGTTATATCATAATTGCTTAGTTGAAAACAACTCACAATACAGAATGTAGCAAATTGAATGCATAAAGCAAAGCTGTCAAGAGATAAACTTTAACAACGATAGCTCATGAGGTCGTTTCTAGCGGCATACTTAATTAGAATACACAACTAATATTACACAGCAATTAAATTATATTATATTAATTTATCAATATATTAAAGACATCCGCTTGGTAAATTGATGTTTTCATTAAATTAGAAATGGTTTGAGAAGCATCTATATCGTAGAAAATAACGTGGATAATAATAATAATAATAATAATAATATAATAACTGATACGCAAATTATGTATGTAAGGATAGTGAAAATGATAAATGTAAAAACAACAAAAATGTTTTGCGATACATTTAGGAATCAAAAGTACCTACATAACATCACGCATTTATCCCCGAAGGGGTATGCGGAGGCGCAACTAGGGCACCCACTTTTCACCAAGTATGTTCCGTCCCAAGATATGATAGGGGGCGAGCCTATCGCCATATCGGGCACAAATTCCAGACTCCGGGCTGATACTAAGCAGAAAAACCTAAATATCACTTTGCCCGACCCGGGATTCGAACCCAGGACCTCAGAGCGCTATTGTACCGGACATGCAATACAACTACGCCACCGAGGCAATCAATATTCAGGCAGGAATCAAAAGTGGTATCTTTGATTACCGCCGTTGACAACAACCGAAAGCAGTTTGACATTGAAATAAGCAACTTTTCGACGTTTTTAATTATAAACATAAATATTGCAGAAATTACCTATTTTTTTTTTATATTTAAGAATTATTCCTGAACGATATAAATCTATGTAACACTAAACGAGAATCGAAGTTCATTAAGGAACATGGTGTATTTAATAAATGATGAGTTCAAAGATCATGCTGTCACGTGATTCTATGACCACAGATTATAATGATCCTGAATGAATATTATAGTATTTATAAATATTGTATAATTATGTAGGCGGCATAAAATTATGTATAAACATTAAACCGAGATATATTCCGTTGCCAACTTACTACAGTTAGATTATGATTAAAATGCTGATGCATTAAATGGTTAGGCAAAACAAACTAAAAATTACAGTTCTTTTACAAAAAAAATACACTGTTAGCAGGTAACGTTAGTTTATTACAAAGTTATAATAAGATAAATCTACTAATGATAATAAATCTAGATATCCATAAACCGAATTCTTTAATGTAGGTATAGATATTATTTTATTTCTACAAATCTTTTACCTACTCTCTGCTATAACAGTCAGTCAGTCCCAGAAGCATACTAGATACTTAATATTTTTAGCTTCTAAAGTCAAATAAAGATTCGTTTTGATAATATAGCTCAATATTAATATAAATTATCCAAAGACTTCATCGGTGCGGCTTCGCCTCAGGGTGTTACCAACTTCATGGGAAGAATATTCCTCTTATTACTTATTGAGAAAATATCATTACACGTGCATTCTGTTATAAATTTAAATATTTATATGATGAATATAAATACCTAGTTTAGAGTGACGTAAAACGTTGCAAGAAAAATCATTAATTCAAGCAACTTATTTATATAACATGTTAGCATTTTGTGCAAAAACTGGTATTTATAATACAAACTTTTAACGGGTCTCTATCTGCATATTATTACGATCAAAGTTTATGTATTTTACAATTTAATAAATTTTTACAACTGATGGTTCCTGGCATTACGTATGTTTGTTCTTTGTTGAACTATTTTTGTCCACCTGACATTACGTTTGTTGGCCTGGGGTCCGTTCAAGTATTACGTAACGCAATTTTTTAAGATTTTTTACCCCTCCACCCCCCCATGTTACGCGCCGTAACATTTTCCTGTACGCCTTCGCCTCCGGTTACATAACTCTACAGTGTAACTTTTTATCTAAAATTCACAATTTTTTTCACGCAAAGTACTGGAAAGTCGTTAAAATGCCTTTGTTATTGTTTTAAAATAACAAAAAAACTAATGTTACATAACGCGTTGTACGAAAGCCACCTCCCGTCCCTGTAACGCATCGTAACGTTTTACGAGACTACTCCCCTCCAAATTACGTTACGTAATACTCGAACGGCCCCTGGCAAGGACCCGCTTATACAAATGGGTAAACGGGCGGGTTTAGGTGGAGCTTTAGGCGCTCGCAACCCTTGAAAATTAAGCGACCATGCTAAGGGCAATCCACTAACGGGTTGTGAACCTCGGCTCAGGACATTAATTGGGAAAGAATGAGACATAGTGATGAAATAGTGATACGGCAAATTAGTCTCTATATTATGTAGGTAACGAATCTACGTTCTTAAATAAAAGCAAACCTAAGAATAATGAATTAACAAAATCAGGATTTTTATCAAATAAAATGTATGAAAATTAATTATACATATAATAAATCTTATCTTTAACAACTATGTTTGTAAGTAAGTTTACCTATCAAGCAAACAGTTCTAAGTTCAACAACAAAACATAATTATTGCTAATGCGATATCGAAGAATTACTTATGTACGCGACCTTATATGGGCGAAATAGTTTACAATATGGATAAGAGATACGTTTCAAAAATTTGTTATAAAATAGGTAAAAATTTGCACATATTTTTTAAAAATAGATTCGAGAAAACAATAATTTTATTAATTTTTTTTAGCCTTAAATTTATTTTAAATAAAATTGGTGATCACTTACCATCAGGTGAACGGTATTCTCATTTGCCAATTTAGTTAGCTACTTACATTGTAAAAAAATAGCTACATTTATTAAAATGTAAGTAATTGGTAATTAATAAAGGTATTGTTTCAACATTCCTAAATTTTGTTTTTACTTTACCAAAGCAACTTTGCTGACTATCAAATTACGTAAATATAATAATTCACAATTCACCATGTAAATTAATAATGTTATATTATGTAGGTGGCAAAAGGTAAGAAAAGGACAAATGCGACATAAATAATCGTTTCTTTTGATCACGTTAATTCACAAGTTTGATTTTTTCACAGCTAAGAGTACAAATAGGCCCGAGTATTTCATAAAAGTAAATTATATAATTATATATAAAGTTCACATAAGTATGTCAATTTCGTTCCCAAGAAAAAGGGTTTTAACTGACAGAAAAACGAACCACAAAGTGTTCCTATAAAGATTCATTTTGAGGTACAGATCGCTACTGATATAATTAGCATCATAAATATATCATTCCCTAATAGTGTCGGATATCTTCAATCACTTTATACGTAAAAAAATGTTTGAGCTGTCATAATTTATGATTCTAATAAAATTTCATAAATTGCCTTGTGTTACATTACACGGTAAAAACGTGAAACTAATATCACTGATAATACGAATTACTTACGTTTCATTCACTCACATATCTGGCAATGTTGCCCTTCTCAAATAGCTTAATTCGGACCAATAAAAAAGCTGAGAAGTTGGGGTCGCTTAAAATTGCCCACATCCTACTTTTAAAGTGGCATAGAACTATGGATGTGTAGTTGAATAAACTGACAAGTGCTTTCGGATATATAATGACTTTGTAATGTTTCGGATCGTCGCGTTGCTTCGTCAAAATACCAGATATTAGGTTCGCTAAGCAAAAATCAAGGGTCATTTGCGACGTGCAAAACCTCACGTGCCAACACCACAATTATTTTAACTGTTTTTGCAACAGTTTAAATATGTATGGGAAGAGATTATGTTCGTAAATATACTTTTTTTTCGCATTAACTGGATGACGAAGATTTGTCACTTGATTCAGACTTATGATAATTTGTTTTAAAATTAACGAAATAAGTATTTTTATGTTTAATAATGCCTTTGGTCTTTTAAAATTTATTTGTATGTCTAAGAGTCAATCATTCTTGGCGTTTCTGGATAAGGAAGTTCATAGTAACTGTAGTTTTGCTCACATTTGATATCTATCGGCCAGCTGTTAAGAGTCAATGAACTCTGAGCAGCTGATTGTTCCGACACAAAGATTGAACGCGAACATATATATAGACATATTGTACAGAAAATGATTATCACTACAGCTGTTCTATTGTGATCGAATGTTTTCATCTAGGCAAATAATCCACTTTCATATTTATCGCTTCCCTATGATCCGTCGAAGTTAATCTATGATTGCTATGTGACAATTGTTGACTACGGTGCTAGTCAATAGAAGTGACTACGATACAGAGAATTCTCAGTGGTCTAACTCTAAAGTAAGTCTTTATTGTAAATTTTGTACCATTCCGTGAACCTGGACTGAATCGAATGTTATCAAGTAGCACGCGATAATCTACGTATCGAATATCCGGGTACAGAAAGGACACGGCTTATCGTGCGTTGTCATATCATTGAGACTTGGATGCATGTAGGAAAGTACAGAGTTTTCTTTCTGAAGCATTGTTCACAAATTATGTCGCAAAATTGAAATTGACGGTGGGTTAAGCAGCGTTTAGAGATACCGACGAGCAGGGCATTTTTTGTGGGGATACGCGGAGACACGCAGGTCTCCAAACGAAATTTCGATAATGTCGAAAAAAATTGTCATTAAAAACTACAAGAAAGGAGGGGGTACAAGAAATGGGCTTACAACGTTCGAGATTTTGCGTCCCCCAAAAAAGAAGTGTCAAAAAAGGCCTGCCGACAAGTATACGTACTTTTCTCACTCCCCAAAATATTTTCAGAATATTTACATCGTACAGGCAACTTTGTACAATGTTCCGCAAGCTGTCACGTTGTTTCCGAGAAACTAAGACAGTAACTTTAACAACATCAGCAACTTCCAATTTCATAGTAGTGTAAACGTTCTCGACAGCAAATGATAACAACTGCGCGTTGCCAAAATGGTTTAAATAGACAATTAGTTACAACTAATAGCAAACGAAAGACTGCATCGATCCCATCTTAATTGACATAACACATGACTTAAAATTTTTGATGATAAAACATTTATAATTCACATTATTATTCAGGTAAGTATATACTTGTCTGGTAGCATAGTAATATTATGCATCATTTGCAGTGTTTGCGTCCAAAAAACCTGTTCGTTGTAAACTGGTTTTCGAATAGAATAATTGAGTGCTAATGACTTTATAAGGGGAGATGGAGCGAGGTCATTTGTTTAACCATGAATTATATATCTTTCACAGTGCACCAAGTTACACTAACATAGTATTATGTTTTTATTACTAAAATTATTAACACTGATAAATTTATTTTTTCAATTGTCAGATAAAATAAGACAAATTCTCAAATTGACAAGTTGAGACAATTGACAAGACAAGTATACATACAACTGTCATTTTTAAATCGTTTATGTTTCGTGAGTCAAAAGTCATTGTTTTTGCTAACAGAGCTGGATGCTAATTCAATTCTTTCCATAATTCTTTTTTACAACTATTTTATTTTATGATAATATTGCAAAGGTTAAATAAATGTGAAATGTCAACTCAGCTATTTCAAATATAAAACAGCATATACTTAATATGAATAACGTGGCAGCGTCGTAGAAAATAACATGCCAAAACGTAAATAATTTTAACATATTAATACTACACTATTGAAATGCATGATAGCCTATTTGGGAATAGAACAGTCTGCCGAGACGAATTTCCGCAGATTCAAAACTCAAGGTACACACCTCCGACGTTTTGAAGCCATGTGTGTATTTTTTATCAATTATCGTTCACTTTAACGGTGAAGAAAAACATCGTGTGTAAATCAAAACAGCTGTGAGTTCTTCATAAGTATTAAGAGAGTATGTGAGGTCTGCTAACCGGCTTTAAGCATCCAAAGTTATTACATTGTATAGTAGATGAGGCCTGTGCTTACCAGTGGGCAGTTTACAGTGTGTACTACAAGGTTGGTATTAAATTATATATATTTATATTCGAATACGAAAAACATGAGACAATATAGTACATCATTTACCGTAAATCTTTAATATATATTATCCCTGTAAACGAGCGACTGATTTAATAACAATAGGATGGTATAAAGAGAGAGGATTGGGATAAAAAACGATATAAAAAATAAGTTTTTTAGAAAATTAAAATAAGAAATACTCACACGAAACACTTTGCTTTTACCATTTCATACCATTCTGAAAACGGTTTCGAAACGGATTAACCTTAAATACTTTTGATAATAAATTACGCAACGACCTATAGAAACGATAGTATATCTATGTAGGTCTTATCCAACTTCACGTGCAGATAACTATCGAATGCCGATTATTTGATTAAATGTGCTTTTCAATTTAGGTGTCAGCATAAAACGAGGGTCAAGAGCCTTGTCTAATTGATGGCAAACGCTACATAAAAATACAATTGAATTTTTAAATTATTTCCAGCCTCTCCGGATTTCGGCCACGGCGGTCAATATCAACGAAGATCAGCATGGTACGAAGGAGATATTATAGTGCCTAAGTGTGTGCGCAATACACAGGTGAATTCTTCACTCTTATAGTCTGGTGAGACTTCAATCCGATATGGCTGGAAAGAGATCAGGCGTAAGACCAGCGGCTTTATGTGCTTTCCAAAGCACGGGGGTATCTCACCGTAAACTTTCTGCCTCCGAGCTGCGATTAAGTAATTTTTAAGATGGAAAAACCCACTCACATTATTTTTTGGTCCATGCCAGGATTCGAACCCAGGATTTCACCGTAGACAATTACAACTACGCCGAAGCATTCAATTACGAGTTATGTTATCGCACTGTGCTTGTTACAATGATGTAATAATATCGAGGTCTATACAAGAAAAATGTCTTAGAGAAAACAGCGTATGTTATAAAGCCACCGACAAGCATTGTGTAAGGCTGTTCGTTTTATTAAAGCAGGCATATCATAGTACAATAACCGTCCATTTTAGGTCCTAAATCTCATTTCGATGAATCAATCAATGCTAGAAATAATGGTAGGCAATAATCGCCAGCAACATTTGTTTTTTAATATATGACAAAGACTCGTATGTAAGTCAACGAGGGCGAGGATTGTCTCTCTATTGTGTACCTAAGTTCAGACGGCGTACAATAATTGAGTACGATAATTGCTAGCAATTATTGATCCGTCTAAATGAGGCTTAAATAAATAACTCCTTATATTGCATTATTTGACATCGTGGTCGTATCTTAGTCGGTCAAATGACATCCAAGCTTACAAAAATTAGCATAAAGATTAGGGGAAATGTTCGGAACACGAATATAAATAAAATTCAAAATACAATGATCCAGCATAAATAAATCGATATCAAAGTTCGTCAGATTTGTTTGCTGCATTTTTAAACAATACGGTTAGTTTTATCATAAAAATAAGTTCTACAAAATTGTAGACAAACGAGTGTTTATAAAAATGTTCTAACATATTTTTTTTATAATCATAATTTCTGAAACATATAGAAAGTTAAAGTTGAAAAAGGATTGATCTCTGAGTTTGAGTCAAAATGTGCGTCTGCGCGGCGCTTACGGCGATAAACTCGCTATTGACCACAACAATATAGGTCAATCACTTAATCTCATGATCCCTGAGAATTTATTTATATATTAATGAGACTTTGTACACAAAGTATAAAGGCGGCTAATGCCATGGCCATTTTCTCCTAGTTAACCTTCAGATGGTAGAGACCACGAGTATAGATAGAGACGAAGACAGGTGTATTATAAAAACAATAAATAATATGGATAATAATTAAACAGCGGCGATAGCCTAATTGGGTGTGGAACGGAATGGCGATGAATGTCCGCTGGTTCAAAACCCAAGGGCACATACATTTTGTTAATAAAACCACTGTGACGGATCACTATTATTTAATATGATATCTTATTTAAACTTAATGAACTACATTATTGTGGCTGCTCGCCCGTGACAGGAAGAGAAAGAAAAGGCGTGTTGCCGCAAAAACAAATTAAATTACATATTAACAAATGTTACCATAAATAAATATAAATGTACCCGTTCAACACATCTGACTTTAAACAAAATGTGTGTTTTTTATAAATTTTCGCTTGCTTTAACGGTAAAGGAATACATTCCAAGGAAACCTGCATACCTGAGAAGTTCTCTGTAGGAATTTTGAGGGTGTGTGAAGTCTACCAATCTGCACTGGGCCAGCGTGGTGGACTAATGTCGAATCCATCTCTCGCAGTAGTAGAGGAGGCCCGTGCGCAGCAGTGGAACAGTATATAACACAAGGCTGATATTATTATTAAAACAAATATGTTACAATTATAAAACATACTAGTTTCAAAACTATAGTCATATATAAATACATACATAGCTAATTACAAATGTATATAAACAAATATATGAATACACTAATATCTAATGAACTTACAGTTGCTCTCTAGCCTCTACCTTCGCCTAAAGTCGTGAGATTATAACATATTACGTATTAAAATACATACGTCATTGAGAATGTGGGTGAAGGCTATTCGTTCACCTTATTAGTCAAATATTCTTTTATCGATCTCGTAATACGACAATCAATATGGTATTTTAGATTTTAATTATTATTTTTTCTACTACAGTGACAGAATTATAAATTCCTGAGCTTGGATTTAAATGAATGTAGACCAAGACAGAAGTTTTAATTTTCGGATTACCTGTATAAGTAATGTGAAGGAATAAGAATACCAGCTTATGTTGGCACTGGTTCGGCGATATTTTTATGATTCGTTTTTACTGTGTCTCTGACAGAAAGGAACATAAATTATTGTAAAATTAAAACGGTAATACTTACTATCATCTCAAGGATGTCATTTATCTTCAAGCTACAAACATAACTGGTGTAGACATAAATGTTTTAGGTAATATGAGCCCTTTAAGCACTGAGTCCATGTTTACATATAAAACAATTGGACTATGACTTATCCTTAATAAAGATTCATTGCGTTGTTTATATCTAAGTAGTAGATCTATTTCATTACTGCTAGGACGAATTAATAAACCTTTAGGACTTTGGATTCTGATTCAAAACAATATTTTAAATAAACCTCAACCTAAGAGCGTGTGACGAATATTAAAATTAATATCTTTCATTAAAATATACCTAACAACCTTTGAATAAAACAAAAAAATAGTTAACCAGATTTTTAAATTCAGCTGTGCAGGTATCGTCAAAGTTGTATAAAAAAATACAGATGATAGAGAATCTAGACTACGATAGTTATATAATATACATATTTTAAATTCGTAAACTTTACATTTTGGTAATGCGCTTATTTCTTTAACAATGGTCGCAGTATTTTAGTTCAGATTTAAGAACAAAGACACCGCACATTCTCGTCGTTATGTCGTCACAAGGAGAGCTATTGCAGACAAAGAATTATTTGTATTCACACTGTCTTTATAAGTATTAATATAAAAAATATAAGATTGCAAATATTGTTAAATACTAAAAATCCAATCAGAAATCAATGATGCATAAATAAAAAATATATGGGGATAATTTATAAAAACGTTATAAATTGTGTGTGTGTATGTGTGTGTGTATGTTTGTGTTTTTGAGGAAACGATTAATACACATACCTATATAATTCCCAAGAAACAGAAAAGGAAAAGTCATACGTTTGACGTCATACCAATTTAATATTATAAATGAACTTTGATCTCTCTGTGGGTAAATGACTAACGTGATTCTACACCTGATTGCCGAGGTAAGAAACACATTAATTTATTGCTTAATAAATTATGTATCACTTTTGAAAATGATAAGTTAAGATATGAGAAAACAATCGTAATTAAATCTCTCATAAGTATTTTAGGTTGTTGCACATATCATTAGACCATTTGCACTTACCCACATCATAATTTATGATTTGCTTATTAAAAAAAAAACCAAAAGAGGTACTTATTGAAAGACCTTGAATAAAGTCTCCGGCTGAAAAACTACAAATTGATACGGAAAACATGTTTAAACGTTTTGCTATTGTTGTACTTATTAATCATCGTAAATTAAAACGTGTTATTTAATCGATTAATAATTGCTTCGTTCATGGAACATATGAATGAAAAAAAACGAAAGATTTGAAAAAATAAGAAGCATGTCGACTAATATTTTTATATAAATTACCTAGATATAATACTGTCTAGATTATCCATTAGTAATTTATAAACAACCATTTTTTGCTTGGATTAGTAGCCCGCATTAAATGGCTTTACCCCATGTTCATGGGAGAATAATGTTGCTAAAATATAATAATATAATATTACGCCTGTATCTGTCGTACTGCTGGGCACAGGGCCTCCTCTAATACTGAGAGGGACTAGGCTTTAGTCCACTACGCTGACCTAGTGCGGATTGGTAGACTACACACCCTCAAATTTCCTATAGAGAATTTCTCAGCTATGCAGGTTTCCTCACGATGTTTTCCTTCACCATTAAAGCATGTATAATATACTTACTTAAAATTTTACTTTTGCTAATCCGTATCAAAATCCAATTTTGTTACAAAAGTAGCCTCTAGCACTGAGGGATACTTAAGCTTCCTATTCCTTGGTGTATAGTTATGATCGATAGACCACAAAAGGGACACAATACTTAGTCTGGCCATAAATACTGTTACACTTAATTATAAAAAAATATTACATTTGAATTTCGAATCTGTCATTTTTATACGATTGTTCATTGTGTTTTCTCATTTTGGCGCCAATACATTGTAAAATATTTTGCGATATTAAAATGGTGTGGGGTGATAAAGAGAACCGAATCGCTGTGATAGCATTACACAAAGTAGGTATGGAGCCAAATGCAATTTTTAAAACTCTCCATACACTTGGTATTAGTAAAATGTTTGTGTACCGGGCTATTAATAGGTACAATGAGACCTCCTCTGTTTGTGACAGAAAAGATCTGGCCGTCCACGTAGTGTTCGTACGAAAAAGGTGGTCAAAGCAGTAAGGGAAAGAATTCGAAGAAATCCTGTCCGAAAGCAAAAGATTTTATCTCGGGAAATGAAGATAGCACCTAGAACCATGTCGCGTATTTTAAAAGATGACTTAGGACTTGCAGCCTATAAGAGACGCACTGGCCATTTCTTAACTGATAATTTAAAGAAGAATAGGGTGGTAAAATCGAAACAACTACTGAAGCGGTACGCAAAGGGAGGTCACAGAAAAATTTTGTTTACGGATGAGAAAATTTTTACAATTGAGCAACATTTTAACAAACAAAATGACCGTATTTATGCTCAAAGCTCTAAGGAAGCTTCCCAATTAGTCGACAGAGTGCAACGTGGACATTATCCGACTTCAGTGATGGTTTGGTGGGGTGTTAGCTATGAAGGAGTGACTGAGCCATATTTTTTGTGAAAAAGGTATCAAAACATCGGCACAAGTGTATCAAGATACCATTCTTGAGAAGGTAGTTAAGCCCCTTAACATCACCATGTTCAATAACCAAGTATGGTCCTTCCAGCAAGACTCGGCGCCGGGTCATAAAGCTCGGTCCACGCAGTCTTGGTTGGAATCGAACGTTTCGGACTTCATCAGAGCTGAAGACTGGCCGTCGTCTAGTCCCGATCTTAATCCGCTGGATTATGATTTGTGGTCAGTTTTAGAGAGTACAGCTTGCTCTAAACGCCATGATAATTTGGAGTCCCTAAAACAATCTATACGATTGGCAGTGAAGAATTTTCCCATGGAAAGAGTGCGTGCTTCTATTGATAACTGGCCTCATCGTTTAAAGGACTGTATTGCAGCCAATGGAGACCACTTCGAATAAGCTTTTTATATTTTTAATTGTTTTATATTTATGTATTAAACTGACACACTGTAAAAGTAATAAATGTTATTTGCAGTTAACAATTTTCTTTTTTCTTTATTACAATATTTATGGCAAGACTAGGTAGTATCTAATAGAGTTGAGTTTGATGATAATGCAAAATTATTGACCTACCGCCTTACCTAAAGACTTTTGTAAATTTGTGCACTTATCTGATTCCCGCCCTTTACGCTACTCTAATGCTTATCAACTAAAAACTCCCGTCCATATTTTCTCCTTCGACAAGCCTTTTTCTGTACAGACTGTCAGATTATGGAATAAATTACTGCCGCTATACGACGGGCAAAATCACTGACACTTTTCAAGACGCTTTTACAAAACATTACATTTTAAAAAGATTACCTTTCCATAACTAATTAAGCTCACGTTGCTGTTTTAAACTTTTATTTTACTTTGTTTGTATGATATTTAGCATGTTATATATTTATGTATAATATAATATAATATACTTACATTCAATCAAAACTATACACTCGTAGTTGCGTTACTATTTTTTTAGACTTAAGCCAATAATATAAAGTATTCCTACGGTTGTCTGGAAGATCACATCAAGCGACAAGACCGCATATTGTTCATCTTATTTATTTAAAGTTTAAGTTTGGTTCGAGTCCTTTTGGAATTTGTTTAACATGTGCAATAGTTTTTGTATCTTCGTCTTGTTTAGGTCTTGGATAACCCTTTCAAATAGCCAGACATTTTCACATTTTCAATCGTTCTTCACGTGTATGTTATTGATACTTAATTTTAATCGTATCCTTTAATGATCTCTTTCTGATTTCGACGTCTTTTGATCCTACAAAATCCATAGACGTTAATCTATCGGTTCCAATCTCAAACCTAATACATGGCTTAACGCCGAGTTTTTACACGCTTTTGAATCATCTCCCACATTATGCTGTAAGTTTTTATTCATTGTATATCTTGTATTTTCAGTCATTGTTAATTTATGAACTAACAAATTGTAAGGTTCTTTTATTATACAAAAATTAGACACACTAGTTCATAGGAAAATCAAAAAGTCTATACAATATGGAATAGAAAGTAGCAAGCATTCGTTGAATGAAAATAAAATGTCTTGTGAATTGCATTATATTGAAGTAGCAACTGGCAATGTGAACATAATAACTATATTTGTAATGCGAATACAACAGCAGAAAAAGGGTTACTTGATAGGAAAGCGTGGACTAACGACTCAAAACTTGCGTTATCCATAAATGTTGAATGTGTATCGTGATATCAGAATTTATCGCAACAGAATATGTCCTTGCCCTTAGCAACGATTACAAAGGTGATAGCAGATTTCCGCCTTCAAAGTATCAAGCAAATATCTTTAGTTTTCCGTGCTAATTAACGACTAATTAGTATCCAGTCCTGCGCTTATGTAAACCAAGCTATCATAGAAATAGGTTGGTGTAAAGTTCACAAGCGAATCACTACCCGCTTTGATGCTAACTACCTTATCCATGCATATCATATTATCTACAACTTGTTACTCATGAAGATTATATTATTAATCATTTATCCAGTATGCTATTATCGATACAATTATATCCAAAGGTTTTAAATAATCATGTAGAGTGCCTTATGTGCCGTATCACTTTATCCACAAGAATAGATCGAAATATTGTAACATGACCGATATAATGGCTAATGGTCTTTCTGTATTTGTTTGAGCAAAAAGAGACATTGTTGTTATTATTTATTTGTATTGTAATTTATTAGGCTATTGTTTTAAGGAGCTATGGTAAAGATGGCGTGTGAATCGGCTTAAAATATATATTTTAATTAACACGGTCGTTAATATTTTGAATAATTTCTTTTGGGAACTTCGAATCGTGGGAAATCGCGTGTAGGTATGTGCAATGAGTAGTAATTATAATAATATAGATGCAACATTGTAACGAGTTATTTATTGTCACTACTTACGACGCATACTCCTATTGAGTGTACATAATTAGATCATTCAATGAATTATTTTTGTGATTTGAGTGTTTTACGTTATGCACGTACTTATTATACTTTAATAACTGTCATTAAACCTATCATTTCCAACTGTATTTTTCTAAGCACGTCTAAGAGATTATTCCAAGCGCTAAACTTCGCTGTAAAACGTTATAATAAATTGTTAAAATAAATTCCTGCAATATTATCTTGAATATCCTTCTGCAATTAATATTATTTAAAAATATATCGCAAATCACGAAGCGAAAACAATGCATTCCTGCATTCACTAGTAAACAAGCAATGAATAATATTGTTTACATTTTAGTCCTGTTAATTGTTACTACAGTACGCAGTTACACGATACTGATAGGCGACAAACGACATGAAGTGTAATCACTAACTGAACTTACCTTTGTTAAATCCTAATCTGACTGTGCACGTGATGTTGGTGAACTGGATATCCACGGGGTCCGTGGACGGGACCCTTGTAAGACCTTGGGCAACAACATGCTTCTGGGGCTCCTTGGCGGCTATTGATACAGAAGCTTTCTCGGGGGTGTAAGACACACTTTCCTCGATTTGCGCGCCGGCTAACATCATTTTGGATAACTGAAGATCGCGCGTGCGCGGAGCGGTACGTGGCACGAGAATGGACTCACGCGCCTCGCCAACTACAGCCGACTGCCGAGCGGCGACTGCGCGGGCGCAACCTTTGTGCGATATTCGCGCGTCTTCATTGATAGCATTATGTCAGCGCAGACCGTTCGAAGCGTAATCAAGTTTATGCCAGAATCGGTGTTGTTACGATTTTAGTCTTTAATCGCATTACAATAGAACTATAAATAAAGTATCCTTTAGAAGTCCTGATCGCTGCGCTTCGCACAGTACGCGCTGACGTAGCGACACTAGCATTAGTGAACAATGCCCTTTATTGTTTTATTTGTGTTGGCTTAAGCATTGCATTGTAGTCTACGCGGTGTTTGTTATTATTTATTTAATATTCATTTAAGTATATCCTTAAGATTAAATTGTTGTCATTTATTTTATTTTTACTAATCGATGTTGTAACTGAAATTAGTAGATCAATTTTATGCAATTGATTAGATTGAAAATAATGGCTTTTCAACTTCTTTTAAAAGCTATGGTTTATTAGTTCAATTCTAGTGAGAGAGCTATGCTGCATAGACCGAGTTAGTAATACCACTGTCTTACAGAAAGCAATTGTGAATTCGTATCTCTTGTTTTACTATGGTCAGTGAGATGGCAGGAGGTGCAAAATCCTTCGCGTTTTCCAATTTCCATTGTCAGGCAGGCAACGGCGTAACTTCTGGGTGTTCATAGGCGGTAATGATGTCTTACCCACGTGACAATCTCATTTGCGTATCTTGAAATTTATTTATTCATGATTAATTATATAAATAAATAAAAACATCCTTGTCTAGGACCAAGCCGTTATGCGATGGTGCATTCTCATTATTGTGATCGTTTATTACTCGAATGATCACGATTTTGAGGGATACTCCTATACTGTACCTAGTTACGGTCGGGTAAGGTTCATTTTTAAAACAACGATTAAATTGCGAGATGATTAGTAGTCATTAAGCGCCGCGCAAACGCTGTTAACTTATTGCCGAAAAATGCTCATTAAGTTTAATAAAACTGAGAGTTGCTCCAGCAACTTCAACAGCTATTTTATTATAATTAAATTAATTTTATAAGAATACGAGACCCGTAACAATATTTACCCAACATTTGGTTGCAAATGCTTAGTACGATAAAGTTAAAACAGATGTCGCTGTTCTAAATTAATTTAAAATATTGATCGTGGTTTAAGTGCGGTCAATAAAAATAGATGGCGTGAGTGAGCAAAAAGTTAGGAAGGCCGAAGAACCGAGTAGCTTATGTAGTAATTAAATGAGGAAACAATAAGTAAATCGCTCAACTTTGGCCGTCTCATTTTGGTACAAATGAAACTAAATCAATAATATTGTAAGTAATTATTTATTAATCTTTTATAATTATTAAACTCAGATCAAATAAATAATGTCGCTGTATTAAAAACGTCTCCCAGTGAGTAATTTGTATTTACTGTATGACCAGCATTTACATTTGTTTACCATTGTCCTTTGTTAATTCGTTCGGTACTTCACTTGACTTGGGTCTCTTGGATGCTGTAAAAAAAGATAACAAAATATTAAAAAAAAAAATTATATGCTGTCATACTCGCAAAAAATACAATTAAGTACCTACTTACATTATTCATATCGTATTACGATTTAGATTTAATGTTAGGGCACATAGAGTTAATTTTTATTGGAAACCAATTATTAGTATTTAGTGTAACAAAATTTAATACGGTTTTAATATTTCTAAAGAGAAATTATTTAATAAAGTACTAATACTTACACTTCCCTAATAATATTTTGAATATCGTCGAAAATGGCGCATCCACAATCAGTGTGACTAAGAAAGACACCACGAAAGTAAATGCAAAATGACCCAGGAAAGTGAACATCTGAAAAAGAGAAACGTTTTATTTCTAATTTACCACCAGTAGTTCTCGAGCTTTGGTTAGTCCGTTACCATTATTTTTTCTCGAAACATTTTTTATACATTACTTAATGTACTACAAAGGCGGACTTAATGCCATAGGTATTATCTACCAGTCAACCTTTGGATGAAGCAGAGATGAAACAATATAGGTAGGAGTAATAAACAATACTCAAATAATATATAATAATAAAATATGGAAAGAATATAATTATTATATTATTTTTATTTGAATATCCGATAAGATTGTAGATGAATCAGGGAATATCATGACATTAAGCGACCGAGAGTTTCCACTATAAGAATATATAATAGAGTAAGAATGTCATGGTTTAGTCAGTTAGTCACGTTTCAGTGACCATTTTACCCACTTCGCTATAATAAATAACAATATACCTCCATAAATCTACGCAGATAAAGCCGTAACATGGTAAATTGTAAGGAAACTGGTAGAATACCATATTAAAAAAAAATCTTTTAGGAGTCGGTCTGGTCATTTTATGCGAGCGAATTGCTTAATTTTATTTTATATCAAAGGTATTGATTTATCAGAGGAAAACTATGCGTAAATATTCAACTTTACTATTAAATTATATTATCAACAAAATGCTGCGGAGCTGCATATTACTTAAAAACCAAAAATATAATTAACAAAATAATAGTAGACCATGAGGCGTGGTTGCAACGTCACAATGACGCTAATTTGATTAAAATTGTCGTCTTTTTGTAAATTAGTTAAGTTTATATATTTACAAGTACTAACCACTGATTCGACAGAGAAGAAAACAGGGGCTAGCGCTGCGTGGTTGACGTTAAGCATTAAGCCAAAGTGGACCAAATACATCGCGTAAGAAATGCGAGCTGGCAGCTTCCATATATGGAGTGACAATAACCAGTTGATAGGACCTGGAAATAAGGAACAAAATAGATTTATACCCTGAAAAATAAAACAAAAACGTTCGAAGTGAAGGTGTTCACTCGACACTACATTGCTTTGAAGTGAACGCGCAAATGGCTGGCGACATTTATGATATGATTGTTTTAAAGAAAATCATCGCGAAGTGGAAAGGTGATGCCATTTCCTTTAGTGAGATTTCGTAAGACCCCAAACACCCCAAAAAATTCTGTTTATACCATACCCTTAAAACTGGCTACCTAGTTCGGAGACTGTTAGTTAATAATGCTCAGAATCTTCTGGGTTGTGTAATTTCCTGATTTGGCATCGCTATAAGTAATAGGATAAACCGATTTTAAGGCGATACCTCAAGGTCCATTTTCATACATTTTGTTTCGGCTTTAATCTGGGTAACTAAACAAGTATTGGCAAGTAAAGAATTTAAATTCACGTCTAGTTAGTGATTAGTTCTCGCAGTTGAAAGAAAAACGTAAAATAATTAATAATCATGGATATTTCGGCCTTTAAAATTTAATATGACGAAATTTTAAAGGCAGAAATATCCATGATTATTAATTATTTTTACATTTTTCTTTCAACTGCGAGAACTAATCACTAACTAGACGTGAATTTAAATTCTTTACTTGCCAATACTTGTTTAGTTACCCAGATTAAAGCCGAAACAAAATGTATGAAAATGGACCTTGAGGTATCGCCTTAATGCAGTTTCTATTTACTTTAAACATGCCAATAAAAATCAACCAATTGTAAACACAACAAACAATTGACTGCCTCGGTGGCGTAGTTGTACTGCATGCGCGGTACGGCAGCGCTCTGAGGTCCTGGGTTCGAATCCCGGGTCGGGCAAAGTTATATTCGGGTTTTTCTGCACAGAATCAGCCCGGAGTCTGGAATTTGTGCCCGATATGGCGATAGGCTCGCCCCCTATCACATCATGGGACGGAACACACTTGGCGAAAAGTGGGTGCCATGGTAGCGCCTCTGCATACCCCTTCGGGGATAAAATGCGTGATATTGTGTGTGTGTGTAAACACAAAATTTTAAGTCAAATGGGCAATATTTCTTTACTAAGTAATTGCGATGACTTAATTTATGAACTATTTCTACTGACCTCCATATCCATGATGACACGCGACAATGAGAAGGCCTAAGGAGATAGCCCATATCGGCCTTATGAAAGAGTTAAAAAGGCTGTCCACCATCTGATTGTCCCAATCTGGCTGCATCAATGGGTATAGCGCGAAGATGACCCCAGCTTTCAAAAGCAGCGTGCCTACCCACACACACGCTACCGTTATCTGTAATAAACAATGACGTATAAAAAATTGTTGCTGTTTCAGAAGTGGTAGGTAAAATAATGTTTCTTTTTGTGGTCTTATGACTGCTGCTGTAACAACAGGAAATGTAGCGAAGATGTCATTCTACAATCGTTAAAGGTCACGTTATCTATAAGTCTATCGCTAGTATTCTGTCATTCTGATACATAGTGGCGGATTTGCCCTAAGGCCCAGTAGGCTCGGGCCTAGGGCGGCCAGACGATAAGGGCGGCAAATCGGGCCAAAAAAAACACTGATGATGCAAAGTATTTTAATGTATTAAAATCTCGGGTACCTTATGGTTACAATCTTCTTAAATCACTGGTTTGGGTGCTGAGAAAGGGGCGACACATGGCCTCAGGCCTAGAGCGGCTAGGACTGCAAATCCGCCACTGATGATACACTTTCCAGTTTTCTATTAGCGAATGTAGAAAGGCATCTCAGCAACGGCTTTAGATGTAGGAGATGTTAAAGCCAGTTGCGTTTTCCCGAAATAAGCAAGCAAGTTAATGTTCAAAGAGGTGAATGAAGAATATAATATATAATTATCTGTGATATTAGCGCGATGTTCACAATACTTACTTTCGACCACCTCGGGGTAGTATCGCGGTACAAATGTAGAATGTAACCAATGATCATTCCCACAAGGAAAGGCGCTGCTCTAGTTAACGTATTGACGTAATAGTACACTAGATAGTACATCATCTGGTGTCCGCGACTGCAAAATATAACACATTGTTTAAAAATGTGCTACTAAACACACAAATATGACACAAAAGGCGGGGAAGTGATCCGTGGCCTATAATTGTGGGATGCCCATCTACAAGATTTTGGAGGCAGCCTACAACTACCATAAACTTTTAATACGTTCTAAATTATCAGACCTGCTATACGGAACTCGTTTCATTTTTTTAGCGTAGAAATACTAGTTAATACTATCTGTTAGTCTCATCTCCGTTTGCTTATTCAAATAGAAGTGCCATAAGATAATAAGACCATTATGCACATTTCATAGCTAAAATTATAAGATAGGGTTAATGATAATCAACGAAGACGCCAAGAGTATGAACAAGTAATTAATTTTAACTCTAAATAATACTCACTGTGGACTAAGGCCTAAACCCTCTCAATGGTAGAAGAGTCTTGTGCTTAGCAGTAGACAATAGGTACATAATACAGGGCTAGTATTGTTTTATAATACTCACCCAGGACTCATCATTCCAGAAGGGAACTCCATATGAAAATTATACACCGTTGCAACTACCAGGATACCTATGTTAGCTGCCGTCAGGGCAATCCACGCAACAGTCCTCCTCCCACTCAGCACAAAGAACAAAACAATGGATGACAGGATATGAAGTTGGACATCTATCGCCAAATACCAGGATTGGCCGACGCACTAAAATAAAAAACGTCGCTGTAATATTTAATTCATGCCTCTCTTCTGAGTAATCAATCTAGACAGCGAGAGTTTCCGGTTCTTTACCCAACCTTGGTGTCTTCGAACAGTTTCTATTAATGTTGGCATAAGCTCTACGAAAATGTTCTATCGTTCGGCATAGACCACAATGACTATTAACGAAAGATGGCCCAAGAAATTGAAAGAACAGAGTTATTGCTATTAAGGTTATTTTAGGATCTTCACTGTGGTTGGCATATGTACATATGTACGTTTTATTAGGTCCTTAAATATGAGATTGGCTTTGTATCGTACTGGCCACTTTGGTTAAGAATTCCAAACTCAATTTTATATTTCTGCATTTAACTGGTATGTACATTTAAGTTTCGAAAACAATCATTAATTTGTTTTTTTTTTCTGATTGTTCCTCCCATACAATGCCATTGCATTTTATATTAAGCCATGCCATTATGCCACTGTCATTTCCATATTAAGGACATAATATTTATAGTAAAGTATTATACTTATGCAAATTTTTAAATGCACCCAAAAATCCATTCCATGCACAACTTCCCAATATTACACTAGTAGGCTAATAATCTTATTCACCGTATGCTCAGGGTTGAGATAATTCTGTATATGTAACAGCGTAGGCCACCAGTTAGACCTGCAGGTATCAACGTGTCGCACCACAGTGGTCCACACTGGACCGTCAGTCATTCGGTTGAGGTACGAGGCTTCGTATAATACCGTCAGGGCGAGTAGGGGAAACATGCGCAGAAGGCGATTCAAGTAGAACAGATGGATGTTCTTGATTAATTGTTCTGGAAAATAAAGATGAGTGAGATGCACTCAGCAAGGAAACGAGGTAATTTTGTAGTGAGTAAAAATTTCCTAATTTTGCTGTTTCTCAGAGGTTTAAAATGAAGGAATTAGCGAATCGTTTTGTCATTAAATTGTCGTAAAAATATAGGCTCATGGATTTTCAAGAGATTCTCTAGAACTTACTTCCATTTAATTTACCGGCTGTTGTGTACACAACAAGCATACCACTCAGAGTGAAAAAAGTATCTACTGTGATATGCGCGCTCGTCAGCCATAATGCGTTTAAAGACGGCACCCACTGGAAAATAAAGTTTAATATTTTATTAACTGACTTAAAAATAGGAGAGTCGTCATGATTTTTTTTCTTAAAAACCTAAGAACACCAACATTTGTAAACCGATTTGGAAAATAAATAATACATTTATTATTATTAATTAAGAAATAAATAATACATTTAAATTGGTCTCAGAGAATTTTATCAAAATCGGTTAGGTAGTTTTGTTTTTAAACCAAAATAACTATATTCCAGTATGTCGTCCAAGTAAACGAAAATTTGCGAATTTTGATTTCCAGTGACTTGCAGTGGTATTTAATTACAAAGATTATAAATAAGGGTACACGTACATATATTTCACAGAATTTGGTTGCATAAGTTGGTTATGAAATAACAGCTTAATAATAATGTCTGCCCTGTTTTTTCAAAAAGAGAAGTAAGTATGTGGTTTCATTTAGTAATTCAATGTCAAAATGACCCTGAATATTCTACTAACTTTCCCGCGGGTTCACACGCGTGAACGAGTTCTTCCGGGATAAAAGTCCCGCTACATACTTCCCGAAATAAAAAGTAATCTATGTCCTTTCCAGGGTTTCAAACTAGTCTCTGCATACCAAATTTCAACCAAATCCATTCCGTAGTTTTTGAGTTTATCGCGTTCAGACAGACAAACAGACGCGGCTTGAGACTTTGCTTTATAATTGTAATGAAAACCTATAACAAATGTCTTTATCTCCTATAAAGAGTCAACTTTCCAAATGTGTTTTTCTTCTTCCATTATCCTTTTATACAAAACAACATCATTGTTATGATGAATGAATCTAATCAAGATATAAGGCGCAGGTGTACAGCTTACGCAATTATACTTATTTTAATCAGAAATTCTCCTAATCAATAATGGCTTTAATGATATTGGTATTTTCTAATTACTTAATCTGATAGAGCAGACAAATACTATTAAGAATTATGAGAACATGCTACGAAAGATCTAATAGTATGTATAGGTAGATTCATTAAAGTTAACAAAAAATCATTTGTTGGCGGAGACATTATAATCATTAGCGCATATGCCATCTTAGGATGGTCGTCACAGCTCTATCAAAGCACTGTGAAACAGTGGCAAAACGTGGGAATTTCTAAAAGGAAACCCAACACAACGTATAAATACTAATATGTATAAATACGGTCTGCAAATCTTTCTAATGATAGTAAGATTCAAAATAATGAAGGGAAGTTAACAGAAGTCGGGTTATATAGACCCTTCGCCACTGCAGTGAAGTAACATCTAGTTGTGAAACGCTACACTTTTCTTTCAACTTAGGGATCTACATATTGTGACGGTGCAACATATTTAAAGTTAGCAAATATATCAAGCTATATATACGTATACCTGAAACGTATCAATCGGATTGGCCCAGAATGGTACGCTAGTGAATGCATGACCAACTAGCACCCAGAGCATGGCAAGTGCCCTGATCCCATCGACACACTCTATACTATCACAGCCTGAAGTAAACGTCATCAGGCGACGTCCATTGGTGTAAACAGAAAATATCTTGCCCTTAGAATTTGCTATATATGACCCTGCAAAAATAGTATACGGACTTGGGAATCATCGAAGAGGTAAACGGAGTGTGTACGGAGTGAACCAGAATTTTAGAGATTAAAACAATGATTTAGCGGATCCTGCATCAAAAGGGTTAAAATTGTATGTAAATAATTTTAAAGATATGATCATCATCATCATCAGTCACATTTAAGTCGGCTGCTGAACATAGGCCTTCCATAAACATTTCCAGATGGACCTGTAGAAAGCAGCCTGCATCCAGCGTGTTCCTGCAACCTTTATCAAGTCGATTTATTTATCAAGTATATTTAAGATCATGTAACCCTGAAACTGATGAAGACCCATGATGTGGACTCACGGTGCGATGTATACGTATAAGGTCCAAGCTACTTTATTAAAAAAGCAAATTATAATTGCTTTTGCTTTGATTCTCTACGTTGTTAAATCACCATGGTAACAATTAAAATTAGCTCCGCAACTGCGATTATTATTTCATTAGAATTCAATTTTACTACCAATGACAGCGTTATTAAGTGATTATGGTTTTTATATGATATTTAATTACTACATTGATTTAGTGATATCTAAAGCTCTGAACAGTGGAGTTTTAAGTTCAATTTCAGGTTAGACACCAAAACCAGTGTGATTTTTTTGACTCAAGAAAAGATTCGTCCTTTAATTTCGAATAAAATAGGAGCAACAGCCCTTAAAAGTTTAAAAGATAAACAGCTCTTCAACTTACCATTTTTGTTTATAAACGTGAAGTAAAGATCATAACAAGTACTTAATAAAGTTACAACTGCAAAAACACCAACTACTATCCTGAAAAATAATTGCGTATATTTAGAAAAAATTCTAATTAAATTTCAACTCTCAATGCAAACTGTATTGAATAACACCATTCATCAGGGGTAAGGTTCTTTAAAAACATTATTATCATGTGACTCTTGAGCCTTAATATTAGTAAAATATTTAAAATAAAAGATCAAAGCTGAACCACTAGTGCTGACCTGTAAATTTACTGACTTACACTATTGCATAATCAGCTCCTGACCAAGGTTTGTCATTAGGTAAACGACAGAACTCATCTTGGTACTCGAAGCCTATTTCAGTCAGATTAAACAGCGCAGAAGTGAGGGCCTGCTCGGTTGAACAAGGTTTTGGAATGCACACAGCGAGGTTCAATGTCAATGCTGACAAAGGATTTCCTGGCAGTAATCTGTGAAATAGAACAGAAACATATTTTTAGTTTGTTGCCGTCATTTGTATTATTAAGCAAAGAATTTAACATAGGTGCAATGTGATTTCTTACATTTAATGTAAAATATTCGCAAATGTTAGACATTAAAATTTAACAATTTTTTGGATTTTATTACGATTTTTTATATTGTATTGAATGAGAAATATGTTTGTCGCACGGCTATATTTTGGAAAGCTACTTCTTGTATATTTAAATAACCTCGAATGAATAAAAAAATAACCTTGTGAAACAATTACTTAACTGCCTTTTTACAAAAATTGACCTTAAATAAGTATATTATATTTTCACAAATTACCTGGTGTCAATGTCACCCGCCATAGCTTTAGCTCCAGCACTGATAATATTAAAATCATCCAGACTTTTTACGGTATCATTAGGTATTTTCAACTCGTTTGAACCGAAACGTTCATGCAACGATCCCGGTATACCCGGAATTTCGAAGTTGTTCAGTGGTACACGGATCATGCAGTATTTGCCCTGTATACTTGAGCCTTCAACGGAGTGTGATATGCTAAGACATTGATAATAATTCCCTAAGTCCCACGTGTTGCCTTGAAGGATCCCCCGTGGTATCCTGATGCCGGCATCTGCGACTAAAATATAAATGAAATTAAGAGGTTAAGGGATTTACCCATATTTTTCTATCTGCCCTATATATCAATGTAGCTTCGATGGAACACGCTTTTTATGCATATTACTCAACGCTTAGGTGTCGTAGTTATATCCACGTGCGAGGTGTGAAACCGCTCTGAGGTCCTGGGTTTGAGCCTCGGGTCGGGCAAAGCGATATTTCATTTCATTGCAGCCTTCATCAAGGTGCTGCTAATTTAATAGATAACCGCGATAAAATCCGTAAATCAGTTTATAATTTAATGAGTTTAAAAAACTAGTAACTCTCCCTGGCGGTTGAAGTAACCAATTTATTCTGACTTTAAAAATATTCCCCAATCCCTATCAACAGCTATTTTAAGTTACACTATATTGTTATGTCATGTGAAAATTAGCCGACGTCATAAGATTAACAGTAGGTGCAATTAGTTCCGTTTCGTAATATTTTACTTTACTGTTATTATTTTGTTAATATTTATTTGTATACAACACTCTCGATTTTCGCAACAGGGTAGACGGCATCATTTGATTTTGTAATATTGACCTCGTGCCTGATTTCTCGTTACACATCAACTCTCGTTCGCGAAGCTATTTAAATGTATAATTCTTATTCCGTCTTGGAGCTGATTAATACAGGAAAATAGAAACACCTTAAAATTGTTATAGGTAATAACACCTTAAAATTGTTTTTAATTTCTATTTTGCGCATTATCAGTCCAGCCATAAACTCTTTCATGGTAAAGTTCTCTTTCTAGAACATGGAGTAGAATGGATGAATAATTGTGCAATATAGTTAGACTTGTGATAAACATTAATTTAAAAAAAATTAACAACATTTGACCTGGTACCTTAGCATAATAGAGTAAGAGTAATTAAATTAAATTTTATAAAAATAAATTATTAACTTACACTGCACTGCTAACATTGTATTTGCCAAAATAATTTTTATTTGTTCATCACATAATTCCGGATGTAATACTTCTTCATATAAATTTTGATCTAACGCCCCGATATTTGGTGGCCTCCACTCCAAACGGGCATCCACACCAACAAACAAAAACAAAAATATAACTCTAACCACATTCATAACTTGTTGCAATCACTTTAGCGCCAATCACTCAAAGATGTGCGAATTCTAATAAGATCATTAAGCAACCCATGCGGCAATTAAAATTATGTACTTAACGGTTATCTTATCACACATGAAGCGGAAAAAATATATATTTATCGATAATCCATAATTTACAAAAAAATATATATTATAATATGTAGATTATCCGTAAGATTTAAATCAGTGTAATATTAAATATCGAGAAATATAGCGATACTTACTCCGATCTATTTCATGTCTGCTAGTTATAGATTAATTCTTAGTTATTTTTATGGTTATTGACATAAACAGCTATGAGTTACTCGAATAAAATAAAATAACTAACCAACCTGACACTTCTTATTCTTGTCCAAAATATTCTGAATATATTTTATATGGAATTTGCCGTAGGCAATGAATGGCTCATAATATATATTACTACAGTAAACACAAATATTTAATTCGGAACAATATACGGAATATATTATCAAAATCATTAAATTCGTCTCGTGTCTGAATAATCCATTATTGCATTTTCCGTAAACGGTATACATAGTGCTCAGAGATAGTAACTGAATGTAGTTTTACTCTTTTTTCCTTTTCAGGAATAAGCAATGCAGTTGTGTAACCATTTAAGAGTGCCGAGCAGGGGCGCAAGGTGAAATTTTCCGAAAAGAAACTCGATACAACATATATATAGGTACTAATATGCATAAATACGGTCTCCAAATCGCTATAATGGTAATTAGATGATACAGAAATTTTACATAAAGGAAACCCGGCAAGAATCGGGTTATATAATGTATTGCCACATACCGGATACAAAAAGGTATTTGCCTACGTTTGATTTTACACGTTATCATATATGTACAGCAAATAGTAAGAATAATAAGCCTTTCTAGAAAACTGCATGAAAATTAGTCAAGATAAGAGACGATAATTCATATTTAAAATATTGCAATGTGCGAGAGTGGGAATGTAGTGAGAATATCGCTCTATGTTATTCTTTCGCTCGCTTCGAAGCTCTGGATGACGTCACATGGGCGTATTGCGCCTCTTCCTCGTTTTTTGATACTTACGCCATTTACCAAAATTCAGAGGCTTAAGTACTTATAACTTTGAAAACAAAAATTCGGATTCTAACGCGGTTTTTTATATTATAATTTTCTTCCGAAGACTGCAGCCTACGGGAGGGACTGTTAGTCATCCGGAAAGTAAAAGTACAACATCTACCTTCATTTTAAGATTTTAATTTTGTTTGCGGTTTTTAATTAATGTTCCTGTGTTAAAATATTGGATAAACGTTCAAAACAGAAATGAGTCAAATGCCCTATTTCAGTCTCTGGACGTATAATTACTGAACAGAAAACTCAAAATCACCGATCCGGTAATCAAATTACGGCCTTCGGCTTCTCCATCAAAAACTCGCTTTCTATCACATCAGCGGATGAAATACACATTACACACGGCGAAAAGTGGGTACATCAGTTGCTCCTCGACTTTGCCTTTTTGGGATAAAAATCGTAACTGTGTGTAATGATTTCGAATTTATTTATATTTCTACAGGATTCATTATACAATTAATGCTAAAGAACAGACAATAAAAGACTTTCGTTTATGCAAAATTATTTTAATTAAACTTATATAATATAATAACCATAACTACTTACAAAATAACATATGTATATACAACTACTATTATTTTTTATATAACAGGTCAAACATACAACAAAAATACGTCGTCTTTTTAGCACGTTCGACCTAACAAAGTCCTAATAACAATATTAAAATACTGTGATATCAACGTTAACTGACATTGACGTCAAATAACGCAAACGTCTAATAATTTTAACTTGGCGTCATATAACGTTGAAGTTTATTTAAACGCAAAATTACGGTGTTAATTAGACGTTGTGTTAATTTATTACAAATTTAACGTAATTAAACATTGCTAGGCTGAATGTGTTAAGGCGCGTTGCATTTACGCCGTCAACATTTGTCGAGTAAACACTATTATGCAATATCTTCAGTGCCTGTCAGTTTTATAGTAGTTTTTTTTTTCACGGCAATAAATTATTAGCGTCAGCGTAACCCTTAAGGATAGACAAACGAGCATATCTTATTTGTGATCATCATCAGCTATGAACACAATAACTTATCGTCTATTGTCAGAGTGTGACGAGCGCTGTATGGAAACACTAGTGATTCATAAGCAATGATCTGGTTGTGGTGATGCTGTTTATTTTTAGTTGTGACGTTCAAACGAGTAACTTGCTCGTCTGGCGTCTTTTATAAAGAAGATACGGGAATTGGAAAGCTCGAAATGATTCGTAGCATCTGCAAATCTGTTTACACAGATATTCAGTGAGACTACCAACAGTACTAAATACAGATGATAGGTCGGCTTGCCACATTCATGCTGTACATAAATCAACTTATAGCAATTTCTACTATATACGTACAGTTTAATACTTAAATCATAGACAACATCGTCTTTTATTGCAAATTCTTATGGCTTAGTTACTAGATAAATAATTAACATGTCCATTCAAATCCTTAAACTATATGCACGATTTGTCGCTTTTTCAATGAATAGATCTAGACTATGAGATTGAATTATTTTACAAATCTGTCTTTTCCTAGACTAAAGACTATGTATAATGTAATTATATAGATATGTATCCCTAAAACATAGTTTTAATTCACAGTTTTTTACTACTCTCTAATAAAAGTTAGCTTTATAATAAACTGATACCTTTCAAACAACTAGCATGCAATATAAAATGTAATCTAGTTCTTCGATTAGTGACTACTTTCATTGCTTTACATTGTTATCAGTCTCTTTAGTTGTTGATGTATCATTGTCATTGGCTACTTCGGTATTAGAATTAATTGGTTCACTATCAATGGTGCCAGAGTCACTATTTACATTTGAATCTATTTCATGTATAGTATCGATTACAGTCAAGTTTCGTCCATCTTCAACATTTTCATTCGCAACAATGCTTCCTTCGTCGTTATTGCCGCGGGCCACTCCATTTAAGTCGGGTTCTTCTGAACTTGGCACAATAGGCTCTGCTATTCTGTTTTCATTTAATAGCGCAGCACTAGTAGTTGCGGCACTCTTAGCTTCTGCTTTCTCTTTGTCATCGCCGATAAGTCTGCTCAATGGGCGCTTCGGTTTTGGTTTGGGGGCTGTTAAAAATAAAAATAAATATATTTCTTTTTGTAAATACACCAGCTTTTGCTCACGGCATTGCCTTCGTATGAAAGTATTTCCAGGATAAAAATCCCTCTATATAATTGGACTATGTCCTTCCTAGGGTGTCAAATTCATCGAAATCGATTCAGTGGTTCAACCATGATAGCGTAACAATTTTCTTTTGCATTTATAAGTATGGATTAGCTAATGTAAGTATAGTATGCTGCGTGTGAGTGATTTTGCAGTATTTGCAGCATTTAGTAATAGCATATTGATGGCCGATGATCATTCATATACAATCTATCCAAATGTTTTAAACTTACTTGGTGTTAAAAGTTTTTTCATGATCGTAGAAAACGGAGAATCAATAAGTAAAGTCACAATATAAGCGACTATGACTGACAGCGTGAAGTGTGCGAGGAATTGAAATGTCTGGAAATATAAAATTGGCTTTAATTTTATTCAGAACTATTATATTAATACAAATAATAACAATGATAAAAATCTTTTTACTTACAAGCCATGGAACAGAGAAGTAGTTGGTTGATAACGTAGAATCACAGATGACGAACATGATTGGATAATGGAACAGGTACATGGCGTACGAGAGTCGAGCCGGCAATTTCCATATGTCCAAAGTCAGGAACCAATTCACAGGACCTGTTGAAATATATACGTATGAGTTCCATGCCTAAGAATTTGACAAGCTACTTAATTCGAGGAAAGGCTAGTGTTAAATAAGACTAACATTTCATATATTTTTAACCGTGGCTACAATTGCCTGAACATTCAGATTTAGGTGAGAAACATATAAAATTTTCCAACTTTTAACCTCTCAGGTGTGTCTTCCAAAAATCATTCCTTACTAATGCCTATCTGCCCTTTTTAGTAAACAATCCCAATCGCTTTTTTCGATCAGAACAGTTTTTTTTTACGTAAAGACTTATTTTGATTCGTTCATTCTCAGAATCGGATTGAAGATTGAGATTGGGATCGTTAATTAAAACGGTTGTATATCGGATAAGCTACTTTTCATTTGAGGTTACACTCCTTATGTTGTAGTTTTTTAGATGTCACGATTAGGTAGTCAGTGTGTGACGGAGTGGGTATTTAGCTTTGATATAAATGTAGATATAGAGTACATTATTGATAACAGTTTATTATGTGGTATTAAACCCGGAACTCTAACCAATAATGTATAGTCGTCTTGGTAGGGTTTATCAATGATTACTTAATTTGGCATCATCCTTTTACAGGACTGCCAATTAAAGCTATTATTAAAACTAGTACTTATTAAGAAAATAGGTTTAAATTGTATCATTAATATCTTGAATGAAGCTCTTTCGGTACTTTACATTAATCTGCTAAAAGGAAAGCTAAGTTCATTATATACAGCGAAAGAAAAATTATGATTAATCATATCACTTTTCAGTTAACAACAAAGAATTTATTTGAAATGTACTTATTTATTCTCGTTTAGTTTTGTCTTCGCCAAATACGGTAGAATACTAATATACTAAATACTTGCCTCCATAACCGTGTACACACGCAAATATAATCCAACAAAGAGCGGCTCCCCACGCCGGCCTTATAAATGAGTTAATGAAGTTATCAGCCAGTTGGTTGTCCCAATCCCATTGCGTAATAAAGTGTGTGTGGAAGAATATAGTTGTTGTAACGCCCAGAGAGAATACCCACATGAGAATAGCGAGAAGCTGAAAATAAGAATCATTATTTTTTAAAATGAAGGTACGATTCAAAAAGGAACATTGGTAGCACTGACCAAATTCCTTCCGAATGGCTGCCATCAGAGACTGCCTTTGGGGGAGGCAAAACGGACAACCTTCTTATGGACGAAACTGTTAAAACCGGGGATTTTTTTTTCTTTCGCCTGGAGCCTCGCGTCATTATTGCCATTATTGACGAAGGTTATACGGGCCAGTACACTTATAATTATTATCATATTGTATTCCATAATATTATCTGTAATAAAGGTATTGACGCTTACTCGCATAATTAAATACCTAATTAAAATAAATATGAATTGAAAAAGCTACCATTATCACAGAATGCGGATGACTAGGGATGATAATATTAACGTCATGGCAAATAGTAATTACAATGATTAATTATACACATATCAAATAAATAATTATTGTTGCGGATATATAAGTATGTCGCACATTTGGAAAGCTGTGATTTGAAGACGATTACTATTATCACAAAGAATTTCATGATTATTGATAAACCCGACATGGAACATGAAATTGGTAAATAAAAAAAATAATTAATATTAAGTTACCTTACGTACATGAAAATAAGGAAAAAATATATCAACCTTAGGGAAGAGGATAGACACCGCAATAATAATTAGACATTGTAGAGTTCGAGGTGGAATTCAATACTGTTGAACTATTTCATTTGTATTATTCGCCCTAAGGTCATCTATTGCCTGTCAATATTGTCATATACATACTTTTTTAATATGGTTCTTGTAATGAAAAATATTTACATTTAACGCACTAGTAATTATGATATAAAACAAAAAAGCTATTTTAACTTTCTACTAATAAAACAATAAACATGTGCGAGCTTAGTAAGTACTAAGCTCGTACATATTTATTGATTATTCATTCGACATTCAAGTTTTTTTTTTCATCGAATATCAATGACACTTGATCTCATACTGTATGATGGCTAGCACGCACTGATGTATGGGCTCATAGAACTATCTTAATTTAGCGTTAGACTTGTGATTGTGTGTTTGTAAATATGTTACATAATTATTGGCATCTATCCTCCTGGGGCACAAGATTCAACTTAGACTTAATCCGCTCAAATATTTACAAAATACAACTTTAACGACCATGATTTCGATATTAATGGGGTGGTAGTGACAATGCTCTTAATTCTTACCCATGGCATCTTGACTTTCTCATTGCGATGCAAATGTAGAACATATCCAAATATCATGCCGACGAAGAATGGAGCCGCGCGTGTGAGCGTGAAGAAGTAGTAGTTATGCATATACCTGTTGGTCTCACTAGGCGGCCGGCTGGTGATGAAAACGTACACATATCAATATTAATCACAAAATCATTATTAATTGTAGTCTATCTGTTATTATGATGTATTACTAATATTACTGTAAAGTTTCATCCAAATCCGATCAGTAGTTTTTTCGTGAAAGAAGAACAAACATATGTATGTAAGTACATACATCCATCCTCACAAACTTTCGCATTTATAATATTAGTAGGATTCCACGATATTATGCCTTAATAATAATAATAATATCAGCCCTGTATTATATACTTGCCCACTGCTGAGCACGGGCCTCCTCTACTACTGAGAGGGATTAGGCCTTAGTCCACCACGCGGGCCTAGTGCGGATTGGTAGACTTCACACACCTTCGAAATTCCTATAGAGAACTTCTCAGATGTGCAGGTTTCCTCACGATGTTTTCCTTCACCGTTAAAGCGAACGATAAATTCACAAAGAATACACACATGATTTTTTTAGAAAAGTCAGAGGTGTGTGCCCTTGGGATTTGAACCTGCGGACATTCGTCTTGGCAGTCCGTTCCACACCCAACTAGGCTATCGCCGCTTTTTTTTTTGCCTTGGTAGAAGCTAATTTAGAATCGCTTTATTAGTGTATTTATATCAATTAGGTAAATGTTGTGCGTATAATATCGCAAAAAACACGATACAACTCCGCGTCGTTTTATTGTAATTGGTTGAGAGACACACGTTCCTCGACGCATCGGTCTCTCGATCAATTATAAACGTCAAAATTAAACGACATCGACTTAATAGTCGTGTTTTAGGGGACATTCAAAGGGAGTTGATTAGTTTTACATATTCATTACAATTAACAAACTTAATATATATTTTTAATAGTATAGCGATTAAGATTCGAAAATTGGTCTATTGATTTTTTTTCATCTTAACGCGGTTAAAGACTTCGTTGCAACATCTGATATAAAGTGTAGGTAGTTGAAAAATCATGGCCGAATTCCTTAATTCCAGTCCAGCAAATAACTTGCCTACGATTACAAATAGAATAATATGCATCTGCATTGAAATGCTCTGGGCGCGAAATATCAAGTCCTGAAAGAATATCTCTAGATTTAGTTTTTAATGTAATACGCCCATTACAGCGCTATTTACACAGTATAACTCTGTATACTACCAATCCAGTGCTAGAAATAACATAGTTCTGTATTTACACAATAATGAACATTAAGTTACAAAATAACAAACAGGGTGCAGTTGTTAGGGATATTATAATGTCAAAGTTTGAAGTATCCAAATTAGCATGAATCTTGATTTCTTGAATATTAGATTGAGGCCACCTTATACTTATGTAGTACATTCATATCTATGCTTATTACGGACGTCGTCATCATTAATAATGTGACAGAAACTATATTATCTAACCTCTGAATTTAAATATAAAAGACAATTGAAAGTTTCAATGAGAATAAAAACATATAAAGTCTTATGTATACTTACGCCGCTACAGTCGCTGATTGGAAGTCGTAGATGAAGTTGTATATTGTAGAAGATACTAGTACAGCCAGGAAGCCCAACGTGAGAGCGGCCCAAGCATACCGTCTCTTCCTTCCCAATACCCAAAAAAGTACTATTGGAGATAAGATGTAACACTGCACATCTATCGCGACGTACCATGAATGGTTGATACACTGTAAATGTGTGTTTCATGATATTAATGAAAACCCTGGGTCAGTATGACAATGGTCAAATATCATTGCAGTAATCATTTTGATACGTTCTATTGTCTATTGAATTTCTAAATTTTCTATATTTTCATAAAGATTCTGCTAAACAAATAGTTGCTAACTGCACTGAATGCATCAGTGACATAGTTGTACTGCATCCGCGGTACGGCCGCGCTCTGAGGCCCTGGATTCGAATACCGGGACGGGCAAAATAATGTTTGGGTTTTTTGCTCAATATCGATCCGGAGTATGGAATTTGTGCGCGATATGGCGATAGTGCCGCCCTGTTTGCGACTCTGTGTACTCCTTCGGAGATAAATGCGTGATGTGTGAGAGTAAGTAGTTGGTTAAAATATTATCGAGCAACTAGTTAAACCGTTCACAAATACGTACTAAATGACTCGGATTCAATAAGTTCTGGACGTGTAACAGCGTCGTCCACCAGTATGTCCTGCAATTATTCGTCAGCCGCGACACTACAGTCCACGTCGGCCCATCTGACATGTTGTTGAAAAACGAAGATTGTAGAAGAACCACCGCTGCCAGAATCGGGAACATCCGCATCAATCGATTCAGGTAAAACAAGTGCAAATTCTTGAGGAGTCTCACTAAAACATCAAAGGATTTTTGTACAACTCAGTGCTGAGACAAGTCAATCGCCTGATAGCGATATCAATACCAACCTGGGGCCTTATTCTCTATCCCGCACGTTATTTTGACAGTGTGTAACAAGCACGTAACACAACGCGTCATGTTTAGGACTATAGAAATTTGGCTTACAGAATACCATTCCACGCACATTTCTCGAAGATAACATGACACGGCCGCGTAACGCGTTTACACTATCATACAGAATAAGGGCCCAGAGGCGAATGGTCCGTATAACCCGAACTGCCAGTTTCGCTTTCGTAATTTATGTAAAATCGTATTAACATTAGAACGATTTGCAGAACACATTTATGCATATTAGTGCCTATATGTTATGTCGGATTAACTTTTGGAAAACTTCGCCCTTCGCCAGTATTACCAACATCATCCAGCATTTTGTCTTGCAAAACACGATTTTTAAAAGAATGTACTACATATTTCTCAAATATCATTTTTAAATATTTAGTGTTACAATATTCTACATACTAGAACACGATAGCGCATGCACAGTTCTCCTTGACGCCAGTAAACAGACCTCGTGCGGTAAAATAACGGTATATGATAGGTCTTTTGTATATGACCATCCATCTGAGTAGATACCGATCTACTTAGATGGATGGTCATATACAAAAGACCTATCATATACCGTTATTTTCAATCAACGATCCCAATTTTTTGACCTATCTCAAAAATAGACAAACTAGAAGAAAGTTTTTTTGTCACGTTTACAATTGAGTTGTATTGTTTGGTTCATTTTTGGAATCAGATTGAAGATTAAGATTGCGATCGTTTATTGAAAACAGCTGATTGCGATAGCGCGTACCTTATAATAATATCACGCATCAAACTAAAGATTAGACTTTTACGATATTCGGTGCTATGCTTCTTGCAAGTCTACCGAAAAGACTCTACTCCTAGTGCATTTAGTATAAGTATATATAACTAATAATCTTTACCCACTAAATTAGCTGCAATTTAATTATAATTTTTTAAAGTCTGATTTTCCATCATCAGACAAAAGTTATGTATGAAATAAATTATATATAACTGAATATAAAATGTGATAAATTGAAAACGGAAACATGTATGGAAATGACCTTCAATAAGTTTATCGCTAGGATATGTCACTCCCATACATAACTTTGCTGGTGGCAGGTCTCTCATATCTGAGAGTCCGCCTGGATAGGTACCACTGCAATTTCTATTTCTGCCGCCAAGCAGCAGGCTGTAGTCACTGTTGTGTTCCGGTTTAAAGGACAATGTAGCTAGTGTAACTACTGGACATAATAAAACTTAAAATCTCATATCTCAAAATGGCGAGCGTAATGAAATACCAAAATTCAAGATATTAGATGGTGTTTCTACTGTTTATGGGCGGTCGTATCGCTTACCATCAGGCGAACGGCAAGCTCGTCTCGTCATTCAAATGTATAAAACAAACATAATGTTAACGATCGTAGGAAGAAATGGCTACGACCCCATCTATACTTACTTCCATCCATTTTTCCTGCAGTTGTGTATACGATTAGAACTCCAGCTATAGTGAAGAATGTATCCACTGTTATAGTGCCAGATGAGATCCAAAGGGATGCTAACGACGTTAACCACTGGAAGAAGTACAATACTTGAATACGTATACATAATAATATATTTAAAGTAGGCGGTTTATAAATATCAGGCCTTTATATGGTAATGATGCAGATAAATAATAAAATAAATAAATAAAACTCCAAACTAGCTTATGTTTACGGCTCCACCCCCTTTAATGTAACCCTGGTCATACTTCTTCGTTGTATAAGAAATTAAGTATAGGTTCCTACTGTAAAATAAATTACCATTGCCTTCAAATAAGCGCTAAAAACTATTTACTAACAAGAAATCCCTCAAGTCCGTTGAGGTAGAATTTATGGCTGCTGAAGGTATGTCCCACTATGACCCAAGCCATGGCGAGTGAGCGCATGCCGTCCAAACATTGAAGATTGCTGGGACCAGAAGGGAAATACGTCAACCGCTTTCCATTAGTATACATGGAGAATGACGTGTACCAGGTGTTTAGTTGTTTTCTATCTGCAAAAGTAAGTAATGCACAGTCAGCCACAATAGTATCTGAACAAATTTAAAACTTCGAAACGTTTTTATACAATTAATTTACTCGATATATATTTTTTTCATTATCTTAAATAAATTAAACCCTTTGAAGTTTATTTGGTTAAGTAAAAACATTTGTTGATACGAACACAAAAGTTTAAAGACGATTTGAAATTTGAAATTCGTTCAGCTACTTTTGGCTGACTGTACCACATTTCACATTATACATAATTAAAGGTGTAGAATCTCATTTATATCAGTTTAAATGAAGATAATACATAATCTTTCATGTTCATGTTAATATGCACAAAAAATATTTTTGTGGAGTGGTTAAACTGTTTCGTTGATACACTATGTGAGCGTAAACAAAAAAAAATCTCCATTAATTTTATGGATTCACATCAAAATTAAGCTTCTTTTATAAATCCTGATGTCTGTAACCGCGGATGTGAATCCAAAAAATCCGCATCCGCAATTACGTCCGCGGATGGCTTATTCTAGATCCTCAACATCCCTGTTTTGGAGCATGTCTCTGTTTATTGCGCGATGCCAATAATTTTAATCGCTCATGCGCCAGCGTATACAGTTAATTATAATGGCACTTACCGATTTTCAAATAGAAGGTGCAGTATAGATCATAAGATGTGCTTAATATTGTTAAGAACCCAATAAACGAAAATATTCCGCTGTAAAATAAAATAAGGTAGTTCAATTACAAAATATACAACTTAGATAAATTATAATTCTTAGATATTATCAGGAAGTAATGAGCATTGCAGTGATTTAAAAATAATTTCGAAAAAATGACATCCTTATGAAGTATTACAATAATACATTGATATCGTGTTCCAAATAATAATATTTATCAAAGACTAGCTTTTGCCCGCGGCTCCGCCCGCGTTATAAAGTTTTCAGACTAAAGTTTTCCGTTATAAAAGTAGTAGTTTCCCGGGAGCCTATGTTCTTCCCGGGGTCTCAGACTGTCTCCATACCAAATTTCATCTTAATACGTTGGGTAGTTTTTGAGTTTAACACGTTCAGGTAGACAGATGCAGCGGGGGACTTTGTTTTATAATATGTTTTTTAGAACATTTTTAAGTGGAACAATCCCGTCATACATCATTGTTGCATAATTTTAACCGTTTACGCAGCGAAGGCAATGGAAGCTCTCAAAACTAATAATTTTCCCCGTTTTTACAACATGTTTCATTACTGCTTCGCTCCTATTGGTCATAACGTGATGATATATAGCCTATAGCACTCCAGAAACAAAGGGCTATCCAACACAAAAAGATTTTTTTCAGTTCAAACCGGTAGTTCCTGAGATTAGCCATTACTGCTCCGCTCCTATAGGTCATAGCGTGATGATATATAGCCTATAGCGGTCCACAAATAAAGGGCTATCCAACACAAAACGAATTTTTCAGTTGAAACTGTTAGTTCCTGAGATTAGCTATTACTGCTCCGCTCCTATTGGTCATAGCGTGATGATATATAACTTTGAGCACTCCACAAATAAGGGACCATTCAACACAAAAAGATTTTTTTCAGTTCGAATCGGTAGTTCCTGAGATTAGCCATTACTGCTCCACTCCTATTGGGTATAGCGTGATGATATATAGCCTATAGCACTCCACGAACAAAGGGCTATCCAACGCAAAAAGAATTTTTCAGTTTGGACCGGTAGTTCCTGAGATTAGCCATTACTGCTCCGCTCCTATTGGGTATAGCGTGATGATATATAGCCTATAGCACTCCACGAACCAAGGGCTATCCAACGCAAAAAGATTTTTTCAGTTTGGACCGGTAGTTCCTGAGATTAGCGCGTTCAAACAAACAAACAAACAAACAAACTCTTCAGCTTTATATAATAGTATAGAAGTATAGATTAACAACTGAAGTTAGCTAAAATTGAGTTTCTCGAAGCCGACCACTATTTATGTACTATGTATTTTGAGACTATGCAATTTTGTCGCGTTCGCGATTCACTTTCACTTTTGTTGAGTTTCAGAACGCGATATTAGATCCTCCAACGCGCACGCGAATTTGAACTTTATGCAGCGGTAATAAATTACAAATTGACTCTCCATTTTATTTAGAAAACGTTTGTATGGGAAATAGAAAAATGCTGTTTTGAGGATTTTCCCGGCAATTATTCGAATTTTTCTCACCTTTTAAATCTTCCCTAGACCTCCACGAATAATTCAAGACCAAGATAAGATAAATCCGTTCAGCCGTTCTCGAGTTTTAGCGAGACTAACGAACAGCAATTGATTTTTATATATATAGATATTAAATTTTATATAATGTGACGGTGAACCTGTAACATACATGTGTTCAACGCTTTGAGACATGTTTTGTACCTTAAAAATGAAACGGAAGTTTATTCTTACTAGCTTTTGCTGAGCTTCTGTTGCCTGCGTAAACGGTTTAAGTTACACAACGAGTCAGAGACGGTTCCGCTCAATGCAACAAGATACATCGGGACCGTCCCGTTTGCGCCAGAAGAAGCCCACCGCGGGTTTTGGTTGGTATGCCAGCGTAGGGTTTACAAAAGGTGAGGAACTCGGTCCAATGGTCGCTCGGACGATACTATACACCCAAGTACATTGGGCCGTAAGACCGGTGAAACCAACATAACCGATCCACTGATACCCAAGTTGTAGCGATAAGGTGATTTTACCCCGCGAAAAACAAAGAGTTACGCAACGATGATGTATGACGAAATTGTTACCCATAAAAACTTCAAAAAGAATGTAACACAAAGGCTTTGGCAAGGACATAATAAATCCTACTTTTTATACCGGTAAACTTTTCCCCGGAAAATCTTTAACGCCGATGGAGTCGCGAGCAAAATCTATTTTTATAATATGCAGTGATATTTTGCAATTGAATCAACGGTTTTTTTTTATATTTTTCATAAAACGATTCTTTATTTTAAAATAAGGTGAGCCATCGAAGGTTCCGTTTACTTATACTATGTAGATCCGATCCTAAAAGTACTTACATAGCAACGTAGTGTGCGGCAACCCACGGTTTGTCGTTTGGAAGGCGACAGAAGTCGTCCTCGTATTGGAAACCGATATTAGTGAGGTTGAAAATAAACGAGGTCATAGCTTGCTGAGTAGTGCACGGCTTAGGGATGCACACTGACAATCTTAGCACGGTGCCTACTAAAGGTGCTGCTGGTAATGTTCTGGAAGACATGCCATTATTTTTGTAATCATCCGGCTTAACCATACGAATATAATGAAGTACATTTCATATTCGAAGCTTGAAAGAATAAACGCATTTTACAATAAAAGGAACATGCTGATTATCCTATCCGATATTAAAAATTGGCGTAGGAGCTGTTAAAGCTATTTAGTTTTAGCTGTAAAACCCCTAAACAAATGTTTCCAAAGGCAAATTAGCTATATTAACATACCTCGATCCATCATCGACTCCAGTCATTATTCTTATCTGTGATCGTAGCCTGTCGAATTCTCCCATTCTCCTTAATAATTCCTCGTCTTCCTGCAAAGCTTTAAGCTGCGCCCAGTCGCTAAACTCCATCTCTCTCGGCAGATGAAATGTCTGATTCATTGGTACCAGGATAGAGCAATACTTCCCTTGTAGGTCCATGTCCTGGAGATTGTGATTGATGTCCAAACATTGGTAATAGTTGCCAAGGTCTACGTTGTTGCCTTGCAGCAATCCTCGCGGTACTCTGATACCGGCATCGGCGACTGCACATAATTTCACGGATGTTAAAAAATTGTTTTAAATGACTTATGATAATGTTAACAAAGTATATCGCGCGTTAGAAATTTCATGATTCCAGGTCGACGGGAACCTACCGTCGACCTGGTACCGTACCGTAGTACCTTATAGGTTTTTATTCCATAGTATAGCAGAGTATTTGTCATTTTTAAATTTTCTACTGCCCATCACTCCCAGATGTGCCCGGGAGAGAGGGCCGCAGTAGCAAGGGAGAGATTGTCAGATTACAAATCTACTGTTAGATCACTATTTTGCATTACATTAATCTTCCGTCAATACCGTGCCAGCCTTAACCTGACAAGGATCAGATTATACAAACACGCCGGACTTTTGGGTGAGAGCACCTAAAGTGCTTGCAAACCTTGAAACTAACAATAAAATGATTCCATCTAATAAGCGGAAATTTGGATTGGCCATCTCTCTCGTACGGCTATCTCACTCGATTTTGCTTAAAGCGTTCTTAACAGTTATGGCCAGAACGAAAATTCTAGATACCTATAAAAATCAAAGGAGCCCCTAAAAAGGCCTTTAGAGAAATAAAAAGAGCATTACAATTTTGCTAAGAGTATCAAGGTCATGGAAATTTTAATTATAAACCGTTAAGCAATATATGTAACTCGCGACATAAAACTTTGATCATAATGCCATTTTGGTTGTATATATGTATACCCGTGTTAAAGCCCGTTTCCAATATATAAAATAGCTTATAATTGCATTATATGTATATTAGAAAATAAAACTTTTTATTAGTAAAACGTTCTTTTCGAAACATTAAGTATATTTATTATGTACGGATTTGGAAATAAGTTTCTAATAAACAAACCAAAAAAAACTTTAGATTAATGGGTTTAAAGAATTTTATTCTCAAAAAAGACGATACAAGTCGCTTTCATGAGAATCCTTGCCAAATTACTTAGGAGGAGATACAATAAGTTAAGAAAAGTTAATAATTAATATTATTCACTTTTCTTAACGACTTCGATCCTGAGACAAAATATAGCAGCCTATAGCACGTAAATATTATGCAAAGAATTTTGATCAAAACAATTTTTCAGAATTCCAGAGTTTAGCGGAGCCAAACAACTAAACACACTCTTTTGTTGTACTTATATACAATGCAAGGTTATAGTATTTATATCTTTACTTACATTGTAAAGTCAACAAAGGATTCCGCCTTATAAACTTAATTTGCCGGTCACATTCCTCGGCGTCCAAAACATCTTCATACAACTGTTGATCGAAAGCTGTGTCCGCAACCTCAAAATTAAGACGGGCGCTAGCAAATTTAAACAAAAGTAAAAAATACAATTTTACGAAAATCATGTTTCCAGTCGGCTAATACGCGGAGCACTGATTAAATCAGCACTTTGGTAATGAAGTTTTTATTAAAAATCTTTAAGAGAGTTCAGTAATCTTATCTAATCGGCACATTTTTCAATAAATTAAACAGTTGTGATTTTAAAACGGATGTCACCTGCATGATAATCATCGATTGTAAATCAAAGCCAAGGGGCTAAATATAGTCGGTAAATAATTATAAATCCATTAACGATGTAACTGCTGATAAGTTATGCAGTGATAGAATTTGTGTGGTTAAACCTGCATGGCCAATAATATTTTAGTAAGTTGTCTGAACGCTTGATGGCCCATTTAAATTTAAAATATTCATAGAATCGTTTCGTGAAAGAATATAAACAAAAATGTTTAATAGTAATATAAGCATTATAAATAAATCCTCATGTTTTTAACAATGTAACTACAAAAAAAGAAAACAAATCGACTTTTAAGTCTTATTTTCTAATTATAATATATTGACAGACGGTTCTATTTATTTAAAATCAATAAAGTAAACGGAATAAAAACTTTGCCGTGGCCTATAATAAAAATATTCAAATTAAAAATGTATAGAAGCAATCACAGCACCTAGCAAAACCAACAGAATTATTATTAGAAAGTTTACTTCATAAAAATAATAACTTGGCCACTATCACGACGGACTACAGAAAAAAAATACGTAATATTATATTTTCAAATTGCAGCGCCTTTAAAACCAGTTCGTTGTAAATCTGCATTTTCAAATCAATACTATTATATAAAGCTGAAGGTTGCTTGGTTGTTTGAACGCGCTAATCTTAAAAACTATTGGTTCGAATTGAAAACTTCTTTGAATATTGGATAACCCATTTATCGAGGAAAGCTATATAACATCACGCTATTACCAATGGAAGTGGAGCGTCAAATAAAAATGTTCAAAAACGGGGAAAATTTATTCCTTTTGCGAGTTTTCTTTGCGTGCACCGCGAAAACTATTAAAATTACTCAATAATTATGCATGACGGAATTGTTCCTCTTATAAAGTTCTAAAAATATATTATAAAACAAAGTCTTACGACGTGAGAATATGATAAAAAATGACAAAAAATTATTAAAAATATTAGAAAAGGATATACTCCATCAAAAAGATAAACGGGGCAAACGCAATAACAGACAAAAAATAAATATACAAAATTTAGAAAACCATGTTCTTTAAGTACTTATAACCCAGCCATATCACAGTATCTAAGAGAATATGCTTCGAGAAGAAGGTAGTTGTCGAGCAATGTGACTCTTAAGACTATCTACGAAGATGACAAAGCAAGTATCCAGATCATAAAATTCATTTGAATTCGTAAGAAATTTCGTTGCAAAAAAAATCATATTTTATTTGCAACTATTTCTAACGAAGAATGCGGCAGGGTATAAAAATGCATAAAGCAGTAACCAAACACAGTGAGGAAGAAATATCCTCAGATTGAGTAAACTGCAATGACTATCTGAACCATAAAGATAGATACATAAACAGCACACAGGAATATCAAAATGACATGAAAAACAAGAAAATAATGTAGAATAGAGCTTACTTATTTTTCAGCGGATCTTTAAAAGGTGGTGATGCTTCCACGTATACATAAAGGGAAGGAGTTTGGGAGTTTTGATTTTCATTAGAAGATTTCCCATAAAGATAAAAAAATTGAAAATTTGGCAATCGATGAAGACAAAATTAAACAGTCTAAAGTGATGAATATATTTTAATGATCGGTAAAAACTAGAACAGGGCGTATTTAAAATTATACCTTTAATTATAATATATTATATTTAAACGTCTTAACTTTATATTTTTTATTTTAAAGACATTATTTTACGTTAACTAGCTGTGCCCGCGGCTTCACCCGCGTGGAAATCAGTGTGTCACAAAGTTTTTCCCGCTTAAATCCCGACCCACGAGATTTTTTTTTACGACGCGACCTCTTCAACAGTAATCGTTATATTTCAGTGGATTTACATTAAACCGTAATGTACTATTAACCTAAACTTTCCTTAAGAATTGCACTATCTTTTAGTAACCGTACTAAAATCGGTTCAGTAGATTTTGAGAAAATCTCTGATCTCTCACATACAGACAAACAGCTTTCGCGGACTTTGTTTTATAATATGTATAGATAAATAGATATTGTGATATTCGATCTGTCTGATTAAGTCAAACCTTTGATAAATAATTATATTTATTTGTTTTTTGTATTTAATTAGTATAGCGTCATACCAAATAATATGAACTAAGTAAGATTTGTTGATTTCTTTGCCTATATTTAATTACTAGCTTTTCCCGCGGCTCCGCCCGCGTTATAAAGTTTTTCAGGCTAAAGTTTTCCGTTATGAAAGTAGTAGTTTCCCGGGACCCTATGTTCTTCCCGGGGTCTCAAACTGTCTCCATACCAAATTTTATCTTAATACGTTGGGTAGTTTTTGAGTTCAACACGTTCAGGCAGACAGATGCAGCGGGGGACTTTGTTTTATAATATATTTTTTAGAACTTTTTAAGAGGAACAATCCCGTCATACATCATTGTTGCATAACTTTAACCGTTTACGCAGTGCACGCAACGGAAGCTCTCAAAACTAATAAATTGTCCCCGTTTTTGCAACATGTTTCATTACTGCCGCTCCTATTGGTCATAGCGTGATGATATATAACTAAGAGCACTCCACGAACAAAGGGCTATTCAACACAAAAAGAATTTTTCAGTTCGAATCGGTAGTTCCTGAGATTAGCCATTACTGCTCCGCTCCTATTAGGTATAGCGTGATGATATATAGCTTATAGCACTCCACGAACAAAGGGCTATCCAACGCAAAAATATTTTTTCAGTTTGGACCGGTAGTTCCTGAGATCAGCCATTACTGCTCCGCTCCTATTGGGTATAGCGTGATGATATATAGCCTATAGCACTCCACGAACAAAGGGCTATCCAACGCAAAAAGAATTTTTCAGTTTGGACCGGTAGTTCCTGAGATTAGCGCGTTCAAACAAACAAACAAACAAACAAACAAACTCTTCAGCTTTATATAATAGTATAGATTAAAAATATTTTTAATGTATTTTTGTTCTTTTCTCTACTATTTAAGTATAGACTTTTTTTATTTTAGCCATACGGACATACGTCTCACCTGATGGTAAGTGATCATCGCCGCCCATGAACATATGCAATACCATAAAGCATAGGGTTGCGTTGCCGGCTTACAAATCCCAGCCTATTGGTTTCGCTGCACACCCATACCATAGCAACTAGCATTCATTATTCGATATGAAAGAAGTTGATAATTGATATTTTCTTTCTATTTGTCTATTTGGTTAATTTCGTTGCGATATAAATACAGATTAGTGTTCCCTGAGACTTGCCGAGCTTCACCGCTCGGTATTATAAAGTACGTGCCACTGATCTTGTCTTCAGGGTGTATGGGCGGGATAGTCTCTAGCGTTCATCTATACTATTATATAAAGCTGAAGAGTTTGTTTGTTTGTTTGTTTGTTTGTTTGTTTGTTTGAACGCGCTAATCTCAGGAACTACCGGTCCAAACTGAAAAATTCTTTTTGCGTTGGATAGCCCTTTGTTCGTGGAGTGCTATAGGCTATATATCATCACGCTATACCCAATAGGAGCGGAGCAGTAATGGCTGATCTCAGGAACTACCGGTCCAAACTGAAAAATTCTTTTTGCGTTGGATAGCCCTTTGTTCGTGGAGTGCTATAGGCTATATATCATCACGCTAAACCTAATAGAAGCGGAGCAGTAATGGCTAATCTCAGGAACTACCGGTCCAAACTGAAACAATCTTTTGCGTTGGATAGCCCTTTGTTAATGGAGTGCTATATGCTATATATCATCACGCTATACCTAATAGGAGCGGAGCAGTCATGGATAATCTCAGGAACTACCGATTCGAACTGAAAAATTCTTTTGTGTTGAATAGCCCTTTGTTTGTGGAGTGCTCTTAGTTATATATCATCACGCTATGACCAATAGGAACGGAGCAATAATGAAACATGTTGCAAAAACGGGGACAATTTATTAGTTTTGAGAGCTTCCGTTGCTTGCGCTGCGTAAACGGTTAAAGTTATGCAACAATGATGTATAACGGGATTGTTCCTCTTAAAAAGTTCTAAAAAATATATTATAAAACAAAGTCCCCCGCTGCATCTGTCTGCCTGAACGTGTTGAATTCAAAAACTACCCAACGTATTAAGATGAAATTTGGTATGGAGACAGTTTGAGACCCCGGGAAGAACATAGGGTCCCGGGCCTTAAAACTTTAGCCTGAAAAACTTTATAACGCGGGCGGAGCCGCGGGAAACGCTAGTTATACATATGTGGGCCGCAATTATCGTGATAGTTATGGTGAGATTTTTCAAAAACCCAAATACATAATATTATGTATTACCGTCAAATACTTACTAAAATTGTGCGAAAATTTTGATACATATATGGAATCGGTTCTAATCTCACGATATTGTCTTTCTAGATTAGTCTGTGAATTTCTTGCAACTGCAAATTTGTTATGGAAATGCCATCTGAGTACTTAATGTACGAATTGTTATTCACACCATTTTTTTAACCGGACTCTCCCTCGCCTGTAACGCTTATTTTGGTTTTGTTGAAATGTTTATTTTATAGTCCTCCGGTACTTAGGAGCGGATTTTTTTTGCGTCCGCGACTCCGGAACCCCTCTGCATCCATATTGTGCGCCGGTAAGTACCTACCTAAATATCAGAGGATGATCTTTTTGCAGTGTAATAAGTTAAAAAATAATTAAGTAAGATGTTGGTTTTATATATAATCATAAAACTCCTTGCCGCTTGGCATGGAAAACTAGGCAAGTATTAATTTAAGATCTAGATCTTGTATATTATAAAAATACTACTTCGATATACCTATTACAAAACGTATACTTATTAATCTACTCGAGCGAATAGAAACGTGATCAGAATGTTTGTTAAATGTGTTTAAAAGCGAATTGAAATCGCTACGAAATACCTGACGAAGAAAATTGTTAGCAATTTCTAACCCTAAGTGCTCTAACCACCATTGGTCCTATTGACTCTAGATCCTTATATTATAAGAAACAGAAGCGATTGGACTCTGAAAAGATTTTACAAAAATTAGCGTTTCAAAATCTGTGAACGCAGATTTAATATTATCTTCAAAAATGATTGAAGGTCTCCTAAGATTTTTTTTGTAACTACAACAGAGTAGCAGCGCAAATTGCCCCGTCTCAAAATTCTACCCTGTATACCTACCTATACTGCACTGCCACACATCTCTTTGCAAGTTAATGTTTGATTGCAGTATAAAAGAATAGAGAAATATCATCATCAGCCATATTATGAAGTCCTCTGCTGAACTTGGAACTGGAATGAATCTGGAACCTGGATAAGAACCCAGGGATTCCCTAATAATTTCCAGACGGACCTGTCAAAAGCGGCCAGTGTCCAGCGTGTTCTTGCAACCTCATCAAGTCGTCGCTCTTACGATACTCAACATAATATAAAATTGGTCACAATGTAACTTTCTAAATATAAATTAGAACTTCACTGCTCTGATAAAAAAAAATGTATACAGGGGAAGACCTTGCGAGTATAAAAGCATTTTTCAAGTCTCATTTTACGAATGTAAATAGTTGAATCTAAAAGATCACGTGCATCAGATAAGCAATACAATTATTATAATGATTTATGATCACACAATAAAACTGCTTAACGAAGTTTTTGCTATTATGTAATTTTTTCTGTACTCCTGACGTTTCGAAGACTGCAGCGTTCCGGCTCACGGGGCGACCTCACCGCGACTAGTTGAATATCCGCTGCGTGAAAACGAAGGCCGCAGTCTTAAAAAAATTAACAAATTAATCGCGAAAAAAATGGTTAAGTACTTATGTAATTTTATATCAATGCCATATTATTGTTTATACACCTATAGATACCTACGTACTTATAACATGCCAGATTAGATATTATGCCATGATTAAGACATATTTTTTATCAAATTAAAACGCGTAATGTGTGCTCTAGTCGAGTAAGTACTCGGCTTTTTTATTTAAAACTACCGCATTGAACTGCATTGCGACAATCTCACCGAGACAACACGACGCTCAATAATGGCACCGATTTCAATTTATTGTAATACTTTTATAATGCTGTTTAGCGACAAATATGCCTAGAAAAAGCAACACCTACGAAACCGGACTCTCATTTACGAAGTTTCTGGACTTACCTATATTCTTGTTTAACAAAATATTTATTCGATTTTCGTTAAAGATAATAAAATAATTACCTACTTATGTTGGTTGGTATTCAGCAGATGTTATCAAATTTCCTGGATTAATTTGAAGACATCAAGGGCAATCAATTGATAAAGGAAAGTCATATTCAGAGATGTTCATAGCACAAACTCACGCCTCTATAATCTATAAGAGATACCACTTGACCCATTCCAGCCACCTTCGTCCAAACATTTAGTTGATCCTGTTCTATAACAGTAGCACGGAATTTTCTTACGGGAATGTTTTACTCAGTCGAGTCCAATGGCATAGCGTAGTTTGGGCGACAGAAACGACACTTTTGGGGAGACAGTGTTCGCCTTTTGATGCCAGTAGCCAGAACAAGACAGGGGAAAGATCTAGTTTTGTTGAAATATTCTTTTTTTTATGTCATCTGACGTCTATGGGCTGCAAATTTGGGGCAAATTTCAGCTTATGAAGATAGCTAGTATTCGCCATATTACTTCCTTAGAAAAGCAGCGCCAGTGCAAATCAGATACTAAAAGCACTGATAACCTATATTTTTTTTTGTAATAACGTAATTCCTCTCAAAACTTTATATAATTACAGAGAACACAATATTATTATTTGGAAAGGTCAACAATAAACCTTGTCCCAACGTGGAACATCTTATTTACTTACGTAATGTTTTAACCAGTACCTAAACAAATGGACTTTAGATATCGCTAGAAAATGACGCAATTGTTTAAAATTACATCAAATAATATAAGTAAGTACTGATCAATCCATATCTGACAAATTATTGCGTAAACATTTACATTAGGTGGAATTCGATAAATAAAACGATATCATAATAGATAAAATATCGGAAACTATATTGTAACGATCTTAAACTCGACAGAAAAACGAAATATTACTTACTAGCTACGAATCTCAATAAATTTGTCGCAAAACATTTAATGCATGAGAATTCTGCAAGTATTTGTAGAGCTAAACATAATGATAAAATAAATGTTTAAATAATATCACTTGATCTTATGACCTTCCATGATTAAATTACAATAACCAAATTATAACAATGACAATTTATTGCCAATCAGTAACAAAACATGTTATGTCTATGCATGACATCTATTGCTTAAATATCTATATTTACTCAGTCCTTGCAAACATCGAGGGCCTCCTGTTTCTCTTCAACCAACTCCTTGCCAGTAGCGTCAAGCATTTGGCGCGCAAAGTCGGAAATTGTCAGGCCCTGAACGATCTTCCACTGGCCGTTGCTTACGGTGACAGGGAATGAGAACACGACATCGGGAGGGGCGCCGTAAGACCCGTCCGAGACAACGCCCATGCTCACCCATCGGTCACCAGTGCCCAAGAACCAATCCCTCATGTGGTCCGACGCTGCTTTAGCGGCAGAAAGAGCGGACGACATTTTCCTTGCTGCGATCACTGCGGCACCACGTTTCTGTACAGTCGTGACGAAGGTACCCTTCATGTATTCATCGTCATTGATGACTTGTGCCACTGATTTTTCAGCTCCTCCAATAGTGGCGACTGCGTTAGAAGCGTCAGGGAACTGGGTCGAAGAGTGGTTACCCCAGATGATTACTCTCTTAACATCCTTAACAGGAACTCCAACTTTAGCAGCGAGTTGGGACTGCGCGCGGTTCTGGTCAAGACGAGTCATAGCTGTGAAATTTTCTTTGGGGATTGATGGGGCGTACTTCGAGCAAATTAAAGCGTTGGTATTAGCAGGGTTGCCCACAACGAGAACTTTGACATCCTTACGAGCGACTTTATCGAGAGCCTGACCTTGCTCTTTGAAAATGCGGACATTGGCAGCAAGGAGATCTTTCCTCTCCATACCCTCTCTTCTGGGCATAGCACCGACCAAGAAGGCGGCAACAACATCTTTGAAAGCCTCTTCAGGGTTAGCTGTGGGCAATACTCCAGCAAGAAGTGGGAGCGCGCAATCTGCCAATTCCATAACCACACCCTCAAGGACACCCATCATGGGAGCGATATCGAGAAGGTGCAGGTACACTGGCTGCTCTGGGCCAAAGACAGCACCAGAGGCAATCTGGTAAAGGAGTGAGTAGGCAATCTGGCCCGCAGCGCCCGTCACAACTACTTTGATTGGTGCAGCCTGAAAAACAATAATATTGGTTTTATGATCACTATTCCAAATATTTTCTTTAATAATAAAATAGGTGATATGTTATAGAACAATGCCAATTTCAAAGGTTCTGATTAATATGTAATTATTTTAACCAATTTAAATTTGTAATTAATGTACAAATTTAACTCAAATTTAAATTTCAAATAAAGAACAGTTTATGTGAAACATTTCATTTAACTACCACCAGACAAATTTACAACATAAATTTAAATGTAGCATTAACTACAACTCAATCATTGTAGAAATCTAGTGTTTTGAATTAAGTGTCTATAATATTATGTACATGCCAAGAAGAGTCATTATTCTGTTAAGCTATTTTTATTCCTGTGTTTATTCCTTGGTACTTGAAATCAGTAAATGACATTATTCTATATTTTCTGTAAATTATTTTATTTTCTTGTGTTATTATACAGACATTCAAAGAAGGAATTATAATCAGTCTATGGCTAGAATTAGAATTAAATTGCATACAGAAAATAATAGATATAAAATTCTCTAAAAATGAAATGTAGCAAAGTTCATCTTATGTAAGATTTCATGAAATATCAACACAAATTGTCTGTAAATAACATTCGTAAACATAAAAAAAACTGCATTTACAGCCAAGAATTGTTGCCAAAGATACAACAGTAACTCATAACTTTGAATAGTTGAGCAAATATTGCAACATTACACAACTTGCAGAACTTTTTCGATATCAATTGCGACGAGTTATATAATTAAAAAAACGTTACCATGGAAACTGATTTGTTAATAACAATATCTGAATCCGCAGCAGTTGGTCTACAGCACCAAATAGATGACATTTTACTAACTAGTGATTATGGTACTATCAATTTTAAACTGAGTTTTAAACATAATGAACAAAATGATACAACTTTATCTAAGATCATTTTAACAGATAAAACAATTAAATGCCTACTTGGCAGCCATAATAACCTCTTTGGTATTTTTAAAAATATATTTGCCTAAAACCTGTACAGTTTAGCTCAGACCAAGCATGAGAAAACAACAAGGTCGTCCTTTATAGTTTCTTTCACGTAGGATAAAAACTTTTTTGTTTACGAGAATAACAAAGGTCAAATCAATGTCACTGGAGAAAATTAATAACTCACCATTTCAGGATATCCAGTATACACTTATAAATGGATGGTAAACTGAAATTTCAATGAAAAATAAATTATAGCTTTAGTTTTTTGTAAAAATGAGGTTTTAACAAAAGTTTTACTCTTGGAGGTTTAAATCAATTTTATCTATTTATCAAAGTACCTACGTCCCGGCTTCAGCGATTATTACCAAAGATCAAAGAGTTTCTTGTCTTAACAGTGACACTCTGTCAGACCTGTCATCGATGACCACAGACCAGTGTTTCTACTTATGATTTTGTGTTTACCTTGTATTTTTAAAGAAAAATTCTCTCAAATGTTTGAGAGAATTTTTATATTTATTCCCTCAAATAGAAAGGTTTTAGATGATTAAAAGCTTCCTATTTGAGGGAATATATATAAAAATAGTTTCATTTGTTTGTAAATGAAGAACATGTTCTATACATTTTTTTTTTTATTATTGACGAGCATTACTAGCAGAGGACCAAAATCGATTGAGGCAATTGTTTAAAGTTTTGGTGGTATACTTACATAGTCAGCCAATTATAAATCGTTCCGTGTTGTTTTGTCCGTACTGAAAAATTATGTATACACAGATAAAAGCTTAATGTACCAATTACAAACTATAATAAGAAACGTCTTCCTTTTAATTAGGGTCTGACTGTACCTACTACCTTCGAGATGTACTATTCGAGATGTACGTTCCTATTCGATCAATGGACGCATTTCGAGCTGCTTACTTTTGTCTTATACCTAAAAAATATTTGATAGACTTAAATTTTAGTTATCAGACTGTAGATAGACCATAAGATTACTTACATGCATCAAATGCCGGATTTATGATAAATAAGACAAAAAGCATACAAATATGTTGTTGGACGATGGCAGTATAGAAAATCCGCCTCGGCAACTAAAAAAAAAATAAAGTGACATAACAAATAACCTCTAAATCCTTCTGCAAGAAACCCACTGAAGGAACCTAGTGTTTGTAATAAAGTTCTGTGCATTTTTTGTGAAAATACAGCTGTGAATGTTAATGTGTTAAAAAATTCGCAACGATGTCGTCGCTTCTGAGATCTACAAAATTTGTGCGGTACTTTACTGGTGCGGCGAGGACGCTAATTCTTAACTCAGCTAAGACCGCAGAAGCCAATGCATTTGCTAATCCGAAGGCTTTGTGTGCAGCTAACAAGTAAGTATATATAATATACATAGGACTTATACCATATAGAAGGCATCATTGTGCGTAGTTTTATGAATTTACCTTAATATCTTTGTGATTATATCACACATTATTGCTTACTTTGGGGTTACCTGTATTACGAATTGGGTCATAGAAAAATACTGTGCATTGCTTATATATTAAACTGAACATAATTTAATAATATACGTGTATAGATGTTTTTCTCTAAAAATCAGAATCTGTGTAATCTGTAGTTAGTTATAATGTGTACAAAAAATCTGTGCAAGTATACCTGACATTCAATGTTCCTACCAGAATAAACTTTATAATAAGTATTGTCTTAACTTTTTGGTATTAAGAATTTAGTGACAATCACAGCACAAAACTGGTGTTAGCATTATGTGTGAGGTGACTGTATTTATTAATTCCAATTTTTCCTAGTGTATTCCTGAGAGATTATGCCACAACAAAGAAAACAGAGAGTTTGGAACCGCTGCTGCAAAAACTAGACTCTGAAGTGAGGAGGTTTGGGCGCATCACTAAGAAAGACATTGATGAAGTGTTTGATGAATTGCAGTCCAAAAATGACATCACTAGTTCCCAGTCTCTTCTTGTAATTAGATGTTGCGGTAAGCTTTTTCTATACAGTGGTTATAATAATATATATAATATCAGCCCTGTATTATATACTTGCCCACTGCTGAGCATGGGCCTCCTCTACTACTGAGAGGGATTAGGCCTTAGTCCACCACGCTGGCCTAGTGCAGATTGGTAGACTTCACACACCTTCAAAATTCCTATTGAAAACTTCTCAGATGTGCAGGTTTCCTCACAATGTTTTCCTTCACCGTTAAAGCGAACGATAAATACAGTGGTTATTCACAACAAAATATTCTATCTAAAGGTTATAGTCACTTTAAAAGGAATTATACATTGTATTTTGCTAATAATACATACCTTAAATAAGAAATTAACAATATAACATAATAATTTGTGACACAATAAAATAAGTTCTTTTTTTTTATTTATGATCTTATAATTTTTGCTTATGCTAAAATATAGTTATTTATTATGTTCCAGGTGAGTTAGTCCCGGAAGAGTTACCAGAGCAGAGAACTCTCCTTGTTCAGAAAATATGGGGAGTATTGACAGAGAGAGGCATCCCAATGGACATATCACACTACAATGCATTGCTCAGGGTTTATGTAGAAAATGAACATCCATTTTCACCCGCTCAGTTCCTGGAGGAACTGGAAAGGAAAGGCTTGCAACCCAATAGGTAACTTCTAACAAAATGTTATGACTATTTTAAAAAAAAGGAACTTATTAAAATATGACTTCTTATTATAAAACAAGAAACCTTTTCTAGTATGTATATGAAAATGAAAAGAATAATTTATTATAAGAGATAAGGTTTTTTCAATTTGTATTTATCCTTTCAGACAATAATAGGAAGACCTTAACTAATTTTAGTAGTATATTGATAATTAAATTATAATTAACAAATTCTTCACACTGCACGCAATACTATATGCAAGTGATAACAATCCTTATAACCAATAGGTTATTGTGCCTTTATTAATGAAAGAAATAATAATGTTTCAGGCCATCCAGAATCAGCCTAAGCTATTCAGAAATGCTTCTCATTTGGATTAATATTCATGTTCCCAAACACACAATGGCCTGATTACATTAAGGGTTAAGTGCGGAAAAAGGAGCCTATAATGTCCCCAAATTATTTTTTCCAATGATTTCAAATTATTTCCATGTGTGCTCATTTCTATGAAATAGGCTTATCACAACTTGTTACTATTCTCAACTTCTACACCATTTTGTAAGCTTTCTGGTGCATTGAGCAATTTGAATCCAGCCTCATAATTTTTATTCCAGAGTCACATACCAGAGACTCATGTGGCGGTACTGCCAAGAAGGTGATGTTGAGGGTGCAACGAAAGTTCTGGAAAAAATGCGTGAGCTTCACATGCCAGTCTCAGAGCCAGTATTGAATGCTCTTGTGATGGGCCACGCTTTCCATGGAGACACAGACGGCGCTAAAGCCGTTTTAGAAACTATGGCTGGTGCTGGTCTCCAACCATCTAACAGAACCTACACTCTACTTGCATGTGGATATGCAAAGCAAGGCAATATTGACGGTGTGCAAAATGTGATCAAAACGGCCAAAGACAAAGATGCTTTTATGACTGATAAGGTAAGAGTTTCCAACTACATTGATTGTTTGCTGATAAGATAGTCAGTTCATTTTCTATAGATAAATTTTATGCTTTTCCATATACCAGAGATCGTTGAAATGAGTTATTGCTGTGTTTAAGTTCCACCCATTATTTTTTTATAATTTGGAACTAGATCAGAAATTAATTTACTTTAATATTTTACAGGATATTCTAGACATCATTGAACATCTGACACTTGGTGGTCATGGAGACAAAGTAGATCAGCTGTTTGAGCATTTACAAAAAGGTATTGGTTATAATCAAGATGTCTGCAACCTTATTCTTAGGTTGCTAAACAAGGGACATGACGATGTAGCCAAGAAAATAATGGGGACAATGCCAAGGGCATCAAGTACAGGTGATACTCCATTCAAGGGAGCTTTCTTTATCAAACAGCTCCTACGGTTAAACAGATCTTCAGATAATATAGTTAAGTCATGCAAAGAATTAATGTCCGAAAATTTGGTACCCAATGCCCTGTATATTGCTACGGAATGTGCACTCCAACAAGGCAATATAGAGTTGGCTGAAAAATTATTTGATGAATTACATCAAAATGGTGTAGAAATTCGACAGCATTACTACTGGCCACTGCTTGCTCATCGAGGAAAAGAAAAAGACGAGGAAGGACTCCTACAGATCATCAGGAATATGACCACTAAGGGCCTTGCGCCATCTGGTGAAGCTCTTAGGGATTACGTCATACCCTACTTAATAGGCAAGGATAAACCTCACGAAGTTATACTTAAGCTTCAATTAGCAAATGTGCCTGTGATGCTCGCTGCCAGGAACTTGATCATCGAATTATTGGAATCAGGTAAAACAAAACAGGCGGCTGAAATCGCGTTACAATACAGACCGAGAGGCCAATACGCTTTATTTGCTAGGTCTCTTATTGGCGCATTGAACAAAACTAAAGATATTAAATCATTTGTTACCATATTGCATGTGATAAGTAGCAAGCCAACAAACATTCAAACGGAACAAGATTCCGCTAACGACGACGTGCAAGAAGACGACAATGATATCAACGAAGTTGGTCGCATCGTTAAAACTGGTATTAAATATATTTCCGCTCCCGAAATGCGTGAACAACTTTTAGAAGCGTTATACGCTAAGGGTATTCGGATTTCAACGGAAACTGCTGAAGCCATTGAACAATACCTTGGTGAAAATATGACCACAAATCAATCGAATCTGCTGTCAAAACTGACTTCATCCGACCTTGAGGCTGTTCCAATAGAAAGTAGTCGTCAAAGTGGACTCCCTCGTTCACCTGTTCAATTAGAACAATTACTTGCTAAGATTAATGATACGGATAACAACTATAAAAACCGCATACGTAAGCAGCTTATCACAGCGTACATGAAAAACAATGATGTGGACAAGTTAGATATGTTCCTAGAACAACTGAAATCGACAGACTTTACACTATCAAATGGATTGCTCTCTCAACTATTTGAATTCTATTGTGAAAACGGTGACATTGATAAGGCCCTTAAATGTAAAGATCAAATTTTAGCTAACTCTCCAAATTTCGTATTTAGCAGATTTAAAAGTATCATAATGGCGTATGCTTTGGTCAAAACCGATAGGTATGACGAAGCAGTTCAATTATTAAAGGATAATAGGCCTAGTGAGTTGGAAAGCGCAGGCTTCTTGTTGAATTCCAAATGTTGGCAATTGTTGAACACATTGGCTGAGAAAAAGGATGAGGTTAAGGTGTGTTATAATAAAATTTGACATGGGGACTTATTTTCCTTTACATTTTAAGTTTTTTTTTAATAAGTATTAAATTACGTTTTTGCAGGTGAAAGAGATGACCAATATTCTGATTGAAAACAATTATGTAGAGCCGTCAAATGTAATCTTAGGACCATTAATTAAAGTGCACATGCTGAAAGATGACTTGGAGAGTGCACTAAAGGAATTTGAGCATTGTTGCAAGCAATACAGATGCACCCCTTGGAAGGGAGAATTGATGAAAGTGCTCATCATGCGGGAAGATGCTAACAAATTGCAATGGCTGGCAGATATTAGCACTCAGGTGGGATATTTAATTTTGTAGTAAATCTTTAAGGGTTCGCATATTAAAATATTTCTGTCTATAGTTATATTTTGACATAGATTTACCATTTCATATACTTAGGTGCCTAACTAAACGGGATTGGATGGATGTAATAAGGTCAATGTAAGTGCAATAGTGAGGGGACTATATTATAAAAGAAGAATGTTCGAAAATGCTTCTTACCAATGTGTTTTGTGGCGTGGAGAGTTTTCACTTTGTGTGAATTGCTCTCATATATCATATACATCTGAATAAAGCAGACAGAATTTCAAAGTCGTGACATCGACGAAAATTTAAATATGAAATATAATAATGATAAAATTACAATCGCACGAAATGATTCCAAGTACAGCACAATGTAGTTATTTATTAAATAGTGATTTGAATAGCATTGAAACATTTTGAAAAAGTGGTTCTAAATGCATTGCCACTTTTTCTGGGCATGTTAAATGAATATATGTGACATTTTACAACAGATGACCATGATGTACGTGAAAAAAAAAATATATATTTTCTAATTGAAAACTGTTATTTGCAGATCCATGGTGAAGTGAATATACTCCATGACTTGGTCCTAGCCTTCGTTGAGTGCGGACGACTGCGCCAGGCGCGTCGGATTCTGGAGACGCCCGGCCTGCAGACGCGCAATCGCCGCTTGGAAAACGCTTGCCAGAGATATGTTGAGGTAAAGATATGTAATAATGATAACTCACTAGCATGTTGTAAGTTTCATATGTTGTTTAAAACTCAAATAACAATTATTGAGTTAAAAAGTGTTAAAATGACAATGAATAAATTGTATTATATTATGTATTACAGGAAGGGAAGTCAGAACATCTCGAGGGACTCCTCGAGGCGACACGTGAATTATCACACATCGATCGCTCGAACATTTTCTACCATCTACTTATCAGCTATTGTAAGGAAGACCAAACTGACAAAGCCCTTGGTCTCTGGACAATACTTCAAGAAGATGGCGAAATCCCAAGCGATCAGTTCCTTCAACACCTGGGAGCTCATTTAAAATCGAAGAATAGAAATGTTCCATTTGTAATACCTGAAGAAATACTTAAGAAAAATGGAAGTAAAAAAGAAACAAATGCCAAAGTTAATCAGACACAAGCAGGTGAAAGCATAACGAAAAACTCAGTGTCTTCACAAATCGAATCACTGATTAATGAAGGAAATTTGGATCAGGCCACAGACATAACATTAAAAGCTTTTGAAGTTGGAAATGTGCCAAAACACACGGTTTTGAAGTATTTATTGAAAACTCTGGGTGAGGCGGGTGAGGTTGAGAAAATTCAGCAATTAAGCAAATACATTAATGAGTCCTTGAGACGGCGATTGGCGTTTGACAACAAGATGATTCTGGCGGTGTTCAAGCGAGGTGCGGCGTCGCAACATGTCGACAATCTACTTCAGTCAGTAGAAGCGGCACAATCACACGATGAATTAAAGACGGCTCTAATCAAATTTCCAAGAAGCACTGCCCTGGCTTCAATAATTGACAAACCTGAGGATATCAAAAAATGTAAATTGTTTATCAATATTTAATCTTAAATGTACCAATTATTTTTGTATTTATATTTCATACTGAAATCAGTCAAAGATCATTATATTTATTTAACAATAATTAATTATGATCCCTCCATTTGCTAAATCATTCTTACTAGTGTATCATAGTTAATAAATATACTCTAATTTTCAGGTAAAGAAGTAGCCGAAATTGCCGCAACAAAAGGTGACAATATTCCAATTAATCTTATATGGATGGAATATATTCTAGCTGGTAAAGACAAAGAGGCACAGGAAATTTGGGACAAATATCTTATAAAGGCACCAGTTGTTATCTTCAGGAGATTATTACAAGCAAGCCACACATGTAAAGACCCACAAATTATTGAGAAACTTATAAGCACACTTGAAACTAACAAAGTACTACAACCGTCATCACTCGGCAATGCCTACTCTAGATTAATAAATTACCATGTACTGGAAAACAATTTGGAAGATGCCCTTAAGGTTTTAGAGAAGGCAGTGCAGTCAGGATTGCAGTTAGCAGATATCAACAAAACAAGTTTAGCAAGATTGAAGGCGGCTGCAGAGACGGCGGGAAAAGAGTTTAAATACTCTGTATAAATATTAAGCCATTGGAGTTTCCAGGGCTATTTGTGTATGCCTGTGTTAATTTGTTTATGAATGTAAATATGGGTGAAATAATAATCAATAGAGGTTATATCTGTCTAAACTTGCTTTATAAAAATAAACATCCTGGACATAATATAATGCAAAATTTCGAGTTAGCTTATTTGTATTTACAGTATTTCTGTCATTGTCATTGTCAGTCACTTTCAACTACATTGATATATGAATACTAAGCAAAATAATAAGAAACCAAATACTGAATTTACAATGTAGTTTTCAATATTAATCTTTAATAAATTATTAGGTGGTTAATAAAAATGCATTTTTAATTATATAACTGCTCACACATGAAAGAAAGTATTGTAGTAATATTTTTTTCAGTTGAACTTTCAACCCTTGACCTAATAAGTACATTAGCTGCAAACTAGTCAGTCCTGGCATCAATTCCAAGCTTGTATAAGTTGCAACACTGGGTAATCACCCGGAAAAGAAAATTAACACGATTTTACCCACTAGATCCTCGAGACAGGGTTGATGTCAGGCATAACTAAGTCCAATACTTACTGCTACTTGATGGTATAAGTGTCCTGCGCCGACCACACTACAGGGAAGGGGATAATGACATTATATACTTAGCTTTATCGATGCAATTGATGGAAATATCAATTTAAAACCGATCGAATTAAATTCGTTGTATGTAAGTATTGATCAATATAAAAGAACTGGTTGGCGTTATGAGTTTTCCGACACATTTTTTTTATTAAACGCCTAGAAAAATAATAAGTGCATATTATGCTGCAGGACTATGTACTCTATCGCCCGTATTCGTAATTAATTCTGTACATTTATTATAAAATATGATTTTTACACAATTTATCATTAAATCAGAATATTTAAATTTAAAAGCGGTGCAGTAGTAAAAAAATATATAAATTATACAACATCCCGGGTGTAACGTGGATGTGACCATATCATAAACGTCTTTTTGCCATAATGTGCTCAAAAAATTGAGCGGATCGCCAATATTACAGATTGGCGACTTCCTGTTATTGTGACATTTAATAAAGGCGGGAAAACAAGCGTCATTTCCTTGATTTGTTACATTTTTTAAGTTTTAGTTAACGAATACAATTTCTGTAAAAGTTTCAAGAAAATAATTTTAACTTCTGTGATAAAAATAATACGAATCGTTGTGCTAAAATGTTTTACCCAGTGGACTCGTTGAAAAGAGGTGGAAGATTTTATTTGTGCTGGGTTGCAGATTCCTGGCCTCTACGTTTTGCTACAATAACTCATCGGCAGCTTTGGTCTCAGGACGTCCGTAAAATATGGTAACGTAATACTTTTTCTATAATATTACAAAGAAACGTATATAAGAAGAGGCATGTTACCTATTCGTGATGTTACAGTGACGATTTGTTGAACGTAATGACGAATGAGTCCGGCCGAGCTACGAACCGATTTTCTTTACGTCTCAGCTCTCAATTAATGCGAGGACTAGTAAGACTCTACCAGAAAAAAGTCACAGTGTTTTTAGGTAATTATTTTTTCATAAAGTTGTATAAAAGAAGAGCATTCAAAAGTGTTCATAACTAAATGCTGCTTAACTTAATTTCAGGCGAACTCTGCATGTTAAATGCCCATGTCATTAAAAATACGAATAGAAAGTAAGTTAATTTTATTTTGAATTGTTTTTTATCTAAACTGATGCTTGACACTTAGCTATTATTTTTCCAAATTTATAACACTATCTTCTACAATATCTACAATAGATGGACCATACATAAAGTAGCTCCGACAAGTGTTGCGCCTCAGCAGTTGCTAATAGAAGACATACCGCAGGTGTTAATACAAGAGGAGCCTGAAAATGAACAGCGGATTGAGGAAATGATTCAAGTATATCTGATTTTACTTATAGTTAAAAATGTTTATATTTGGGGGAAATTAATTGAATTATTGCTGCCAATATGAATTTACTTTTCATTTTGAATTAAGAGTTGATACTCAATTAAACATAGTATTGTTAAATGGGTATAATTATGCAGTTACTTAAATAAAAAACAGATTTAATTAATTGAAAATAATTTATAATATGACCAACAAATTAGATCAGTATAAAATTTTTAATACAAGAGTATCAATAAAAAAAACCCACCCCGGTGTACTTACCTTTTTATAGATATTTATGTCTACATATTTGTTTTAATATTTAATATAGTACAGCTTTTGCCATTGCATTTGGTTTTTTAGAACAGTGGCAATGTGGTCTCAAATATCCAAGAAATAACTCTAAAGGAAGCTGCCATACCTGACCATCCACAACCCATTAATGTAAGATTTTCAGCTTATTGTTTGATTTAATAACATAAGGGGAACATAAGGGGATTTCCCCAATACATTTATAACATTAATGCATGAATGATAGTCCTTAAGTGTAACTAGTCATTTAAAAATGTATAAATTCACAAAGTGGATGGTGGTAATCGCTGCACATAATACATGGCTTGTTCATTGTGCACTTTTTGAACTCAATATATATATCTATATTTATTTTTTATATGGACACTGCGAAGTGGACCTACTGCACCAGATGGTATGGACGCCGGGAGAGGGGTGCACCGCCCTGTCCGTAACAAATAAAAATAATTAGATGACAATGCCAACTATCGGCCACAGAGGTTTTATTATGGTTTAGCATATGCAATTACCCGAGCGATTTATATTTGAAAAAAAAAATATGCAGATGCACCTCCCTAAAAGTAATCTTGGCGGCGCCCATTCCAGATGGTAACTGATTTTTTGATTATATTCTATTATCAAAAAGTTTTGATCCACGTATGAGCTAATACGTTCAGGCTGTACATAATCTATACTATTATATAAAGCTGAAGAGTTTGTTTGTTTGTTTGTTTGTTTGTTTGAACGCGCTAATCTCAGGAACTACCGGTCCAAACTGAAAAAATCTTTTTGCGTTGGATAGCCCTATGTTCGTGGAGTGCTATAGGCTATATATCATCACGCTATACCCAATAGCAGCGGAGCAGTAATGCCTAATCTCAGGAACTACCGGTCCGAACTGAAAAATTCTTTTTGCGTTGGATAGCCCTTTGTTCGTGGAGTGCTATAGGCTATATATCATCACGCTATACCCAATAGGAGCGGAGCAGTAATGGCTAATCTCAGGAACTACCGGTCCAAACTGAAAAATTATTTTTGCGTTGGATAGCCCTTTGTTCGTGGAGTGCTATAGGCTATATATCATCACGCTATACCCAATAGGAGCGGAGCAGTAATGCCTAATCTCAGGAACTACCGGTCCAAACTGAAACATTCTTTTTGCGTTGGATAGCCCTTTGTTCGTGGAGTGCTATAGGCTATATATCATCACGCTATACCCAATAGGAGCAGAGCAGTAATGGCTAATCTCAGGAACTACCGGTTCGAACTAAAAAAAATCATTTTGTATTGGATAGCCCTTTGTTCGTGAAGTGCTGTAGGCTATATATCATCACGCTATGACCAATAGGAGCAGAGCAGTAATGGCTAATCTCAGAAACTAGGAGTTTGAACTGAATAATTCTTTTTGTGTTGGATAGCCCTTTGTTCCTGGAATGCTATAGGCTATAATATATCATCACGCTATGCCCAATAGGAGCGGAGCAGTAATCGCTAATCTCAGGAACTACCGGTTCGAACTGAAAAAATATTTTTGTGTTGGATAGCCTTTTGTTCGTGGAGTGCTATAGGCTATATATCATCACGCTATACCCAATAGGAGCAGAGCAGTAATGGCTAATCTCAGGAACTACCGGTTCGAACTAAAAAAATCATTTTGTATTGGATAGCCCTTTGTTCGTGAAGTGCTATAGGGTATATATCATCACGCTAAGACCAATAGGAGCAGAGCAGTAATGGCTAATCTCAGAAACTAGGAGTTTGAACTGAATAATTATTTTTGTGTTGAATAGCCCTTTGTTCCTGGAATGCTATAGGCCAGTGGTTCTCAAACTTTTTAAATGACGGAACCCTTTTGGGAAGCAAAATACTTGATGGAACCCTACAATAAAACAATTGTTTTTATAAGTGTATTTTTTATTAATCAGCATAATAAAAGTACAATGTCACAGTTACTAATTATTATTGAGAGAGGTGTTTTGATTTTTTTTTTCTAAATTCTTGCGGAACCCCGACAGAGGTATCACGGAACCCTAGGGTTCCGCGGAACACACTTAGAGTATAGCTGCTATAGGCTATATATATCATCACGCTATGTCCAATAGGAGCGGAGCTGTAATCGCTAATCTCAGGAACTACCGGTTCGAACTGAAAAAATATTTTTGTGTTGGATAGTCCTTTGTTCCTGGAGTGCTATAGGTTATATATCGTCACGCTATGACCAATAGGAGCGGAGCAGTAATAAAACATGATGCAAAAACGGGGACAATTTATTAGTTTTGAGAGCTTCTGTTGCGTGCGCTGCGTAAACGGTTAAAGTTATGCAACAATAATGTATGACGGGATTGTTCCTCTTAAAAAGTTCTATAAAAATATATCATAAAACAAAGTCCCCCGCTGCATCGGTCTGCCCGAACGTTGAGTTTAACTCAAAAACTACCCAACGTATTAGGATAAAATTTGGTATGGAGACAGTTTGAGACCCTGGGAAGAACACAGGCTCCCGGGAAAATATATAGCGTGACTTTTATAACGGAAAACTTTAGCCCGAAAAACTTTATAACGCGGGCGGAGCCGCGGGCAAAAGCTAGTTTAAATATATTTCGAAAAAATAGGATGGTTTCGGTGAAGAAAACCCGGAACAAGCGATGCCAATGTTAGCCGAACGCACATTAGAGTTCATGTTGCAAGCCGAAGGCTCAGCTATACAACACAGTGGGCTTGAGTTGGTGGATAAGTCTCAAGATAAATCGCACGATAAGACCCAAGATAAGTCGCGCTTGGCACTCGATCCACAGATGGAGAGGATCTCTGAACATGATGTTTCTATGTTTGGGGGAGGTAAATATATTTGTATATATTTCTTGGCTATTTAAGTAGTTGATTATGGATATTTTGAACTACTTATAACAAAATCAATTTCTTTCTCATTGTAATATTAGTATTTAAAAAACTACTTACAAAGTGGCAACACGGAGATTCAACGCTTGATTTCAAATGTAGAACAAGTTACACAGATGTGGCACCCCGGATGACGAGAAGCCTAAAATGAGTGTTCGCGAGTTTGTAATCGAGTAATCGTGCCAATATTTGTTTTGGATTTGTCTATTGTGAGACAAAGTTCAAAGTGTCGAAACTTCTTATATCCAAGGTATAATATTCGTACCTTCTGTGGGATCTGGACTATCGACTATTTACATGTACCTATAAGTATATTAAGGTGTCCGTTGTTCCTATCTTAATGACTATAGTCAAACGTTACGTGCCTGCACTGTCTCGATAGTGTCCTCAAACAATGGCACTTATTAGTTACAGACTGTATGGAATTATCTAGATTCTAGAACCTACAGGTACTGAGAAAGGGGAGCAGGTGATTTTTCACGCCAATGTGCTCGTACCACTTAAAACCGTCTCGATGGGTTCTTGAAAAAATTTACAATGTAGGCACAGCACTGTACATTACTTTCGATAGAATTTCGAAGGAGACAATAAATTAGTGTTTAGGATTATTTAAAGCTTTTATTTAATTTTTTTTTTAAATGTAGGCTTTAATTTTTGGAATCCAAGTTAATTAACCAACCAAAGATCATGCTTAAATTTTAAATAAAAGTTCACAATTTATATTGCAAACTCACACTCTCTCTCTCTCTCTCTCTCTCTCTCTCTCTCTCACACACACACACACACACACACACACACACACACACACACACACACACACACACACACACACACACACGCACGCACGCACGCCTGTATCCCTGGTAGACAGAAGAGCAATCATGGCACCCAATGTTCGCTTGTCGGACGGAACACGTGCCATGTGTTAGGGGGCGATACTCTTATTTTTATTAAATTGATTAAACGAGGGTAAATAATGTCTACTTTAATTGCAGTTACTGGAGAAGGGGTACTCCCAGTGCCTGATATTGAAAAAGGTACCTAAGAATTTATTTACTTACTGAAAATTCCTCACCTTCAGTCCCATAAATTAGTTTTCTTTAATTATAATTTATTATATTACGATTAAGGATGCTTACTTAATACTAGACTCCAATGCACGCATATACAGAATGTAGTCATAGTATTTTACCGCATTTAAACATTATTATTTTTTATCGTCTATGAACTCAAGTAAAATGTCCTAATTTTTGCTTAAAATCCTTTGTATAACAACCACCATTCATATAATGTTATTTCTAAACATTAAACCGATATTCCTCAGAAATCCCCGATATACCCGAATTCCCGAATCCTGAACCAGCTCCCAACCAGCAATCGGAAATGTTAGTAAACGTATTGAGGTATCATAATAATTGCGTAATTTTATAAATTCACCTACATTAATGTTATACCATCATTCCTTTTATATCCTACTTAGTCCCAAGGTTAAAATCTGTACAAAGTTCGACCCTAAAGTGAGAGACGTACGAGCTTTAAAATCGCGGTAAATAACATGTACTTACGCGACTCGATTTCGGCGACACACAATACGTTAGCTTAGCTTCATATAGTGTTATGTAAAACATAGACGAAGATGTAATTGGAGAGTCTGGGTATTTGAATGGTTAATTTAATATGCCACATGTAAGAGACGAGCTACGAGCAAAATTATAAATCGGACGGATCGCCGAGGAATTTGCTCGGTGATTTTAAAGAACACTTGAAATGTCGCTGAGCTATAGGTACTCGTATTTACCACAACATCTGTCACCCATTTAAAAATACAGTTAAGAATTGTTTAATGTAAGTAATTAGTTTTCTGATGAACAAAAAATATAATATAGTTTTAAATATGGTGAAATGTTGTAAATTTTTTATAAAGACCAAGTACATAAAAATTTAATGTTTTCTAAAAAAAATCTCGATTTAGTACGCTTTACAAATCGATTTCGGCCTGGGATATAACAATAATTCGTTATGTATAAAGAATAAAATGTACATATACTTACCTCATTATAATTAAAGTGTGTATTCAACACTATCATAAAGTATTTAGAAGTTCGCACCATTATAGCTATCATTTAGTTCGTGTCCATTATCACTATGATTGTTGTACTTCCTAAAGACTAATTTTGTAAACCAGGCAAATAACGGAACAAGATGTCGTTATCTCCAAAGTCGATACCACAAAAGCTGTTCAGGAACGGGTAGAGCCCATGGAAGTTGAGTTAGAGGTAAGTATACTTGTAGGTGTATTGTTTATTATTTAACGGTGAAGGAAAACTTCGTGAGGAGACCAGAGGGTCTATTTCGAAAAACGAAATCCGTAATTTCAGATGACGGATTATACGTTATGTTACTACAAAGTGTTACGGATTGGATCCGATCCGTTCATCGCAATATTTCAGACATGGAATTTGTAAGAACTTATGGGGTTTCGCCATCCCTTTTTAAGACTATCTGCGGGGATAAAGATCCACTGCTTTCTTCAAAAAAAATTAGGGGAATTGATCCTACCACTAAGGTAAGCTACAGAACGGTGACGGATCAAAAGTTATTTGGTAGTAGAGTTAAGTCCGAATTTCGTGTTTTCTTCGTCTCGGACAGACGTTTTGACGTTCGTTTTTCGAAGTAGACCCTCTTCACTCATGACAATTTTTCATTGTAAATTCGAAGGCCGGAGTGATGGTCTAAGGCTTAAAACCCTGAGTAGTAGAGGAGGCCCGTGTCCCATGAGGCCAGCGTGGTGGTCTAAAGCTTAAAACCCTCGGTAGTAGAGGCCCGAGCTTAGCAGTGACAGTATTGGCATAAGACTGGTATTATTATTGGTGGAATTAGGCTCTTATACGTAAGTGTTGTAGGTGAAAACGCCTTGCATCATACTTCAGGGCTAAAATTAAGTAAAATTACAACCAGATAAAAACAATTTCTGGTATATAAACGCCTATGTTTCATTTAGTAGTAAAGATTAGTTTACCTAATTATTTAAAATATCCAAAATAATACAAACTTGTTTTCTGATAATGTATACAGATCTACCCCATCAGAGCTATTTTACATTATACTGACGTAGCACTCGCTTTATTGAAAAGAAAATGATTCCGCGCGACACGCCGAGTGAAAGAGCATAACATAATACGGAAACAACTAATCCGCACTTGCAAAGCATGCTCATTTATATCGGAAAATAGCCGTTTCATTACCAATATTACACTAAACATAGCCTAGTTAGAATAATGAGTATTTTGATTTTAGGTTTAAAAGTTTAGGGTTAGGCCCAGATTTTAGGATTTAAGTGTTGAGTTAGGTCTTTAAAATAATGGTTCGTAATCGTGCAGGAATTAGAAGAAACTGAGCCAAGGCAGAAACGACGCAAATTTAAAAACAAATTGATTATCGACAAGAATACTAAATTGAGTGGAAATTTTCTTCGCGCCAGAATTTCCAATATTGCTGTGGAGCTGCGATGCGAGGTACGGTACACTTACTTTACATAGGTACACATAATATTAATAAGGATTAACATTTCATAAATTATAATATTTTATACTTAGTAGAATCAATAAAATGGTATTTTTGACTATAAAAAAGATTGCACAAAATACCCCTTTAAATTAACTTTTTATTGTATAAATTAAAACGCCTCTGCGGTGTGTACGCCTATAAAGCAATACTGGTTAAATATCTTACTGTAGATAATAATGACATTCAAATAATATTTCATAAAGCCAATAAAACGGTGTTATATTAAAAAATGTTCTGTGGTATTTGAATTTTATTTTCATTAATAGTATCAGTTTACATAAATTAATACAACTATATCTGTAATCCTTATTATAAAATAAAGGAATCACAACACAATACAACATGTACCTAACAATTATTTAACTCACTACACAATTTCATACACTTAATCATAATTTGTTCGTTATAACAAATATTTCAGTTATGTAACTACCCTCAATAGGACAGTGCAGACGACATAGTGGATCTGCGCGTGCCGTGGGACGTGTACTTCAGTCGGCCGACCCACGCGGGTGATAGAGTCAGCTCCAACTTGAATCTAGACATCACCAGGCTCTTCATACGAAATCTCGGAGTTGTTGGTACACGAACGCTGCCTGAACGAGAAATGGAGGTAAATTTTATAGATTTAATTTGATTTACTTCGCGACATGTGATAGTATGTAAATGTGTGCTTAGTGGCGTCCTTGACTAAGGTTTTGGGCTGATTTTGCGGGGCCTTTTCCCAGATTATTGCAAGATTTTTCTTTTTGTTTGAAGACTGACACTATATGTGTGATCAATGAGATGCAAAAGTTGCAATGTTATGGTTTTAGTTTTCTGAATTCAAGAAATTACTCGCTTGAAAAAATATTGTAATACGGCGAGTCCGTATTGTAGTGGGATAAGGGTAGCAGAACACTATTAACGTCTCATACAGAACGTGACCATACCTCTTTTTAGTCCTTCACGAATTGATTCCCGTTTAACTTATAAAGTGATGGCTTTATAGCTATGTTGAAGTAAAAAACATGTTACAGGAAGCAAGAGAGCGACATCGTATGTACACGAGGTCCGTGCTCGAGAGAATAGAGGAGGTCGAGGAACCGACTGCCCACGACAAAACACAAGCGCCGCAACTAGAACCTGCTGAAGTCGACATCTCAACGAGATCTGTGGACGTGACCGCACCGAGAGTGAGTGTACCTCAACAAGAACTTGATATATCGGAACTGCCCACGCAGAAACTTGAGACTCTGTCACAGCAGGCAAGAAAGCGTACGGGTGAACCAGAAATCGTGACCACAGTAAGTTTTCTATATGTATTTAATTTGTTATTAAATTTTGGTAATGTTCTAAACATTTATCTTAACTTCCAGCCGAAACGACAAAAGTCGGGATACATTTCATTTAGAATAAGTCAGCAGCTAGCCACCGAATCCCCCGTTGCGATTTCAGGTAAAAGCCTTTACCTTTAGATAATATTATTATTATTTTTATTCATTGTTTGAAATTTTTAACGCGAACGTAATTAACTTTGTCTCTATTTAGAAAACGAAAAAGAAAACGTAACTATTGAACAACCATCGCCAACAAAACGCGCACGACGAAGTACAGTTCTAAAGGAAATTTCGCAAGTTGAAGAAAACATAACCGCTAAAGATACTGAGAAAAGCGTCACAGTGATGCTACAACAAGCCGGGTTAGCGGATATAGAGACGTATCAACCGGTCGAAATAGAGCAGCGAGCGGTTACCCAAAAATCTCAAAGGCATAGGAGCGAAAGCTCTGAAACGCCGTTGGGCAGTTTGGATAGAACTAGGGTGTCTCTCGGAGACTCGGAACAGACGACAGACTCGAAGAGATTTATACGGTATGTTGAATTTTCGCTTTTGAAGCTAGATGGTAGAGCTGCATCAATTTATTTAGCAACATCGGTGTATGGTTACACTTGTTTATAATTTCACAAAAATATACGTTACTTATGTAATAAATAGCTTCGCTATTGTATATCGTATTATCAGGATTGCCGAAAACAGAATTTGAGAGATCATCAATGCAATGAAAATTAGGTATTGGAATATTTCCTAGGCTTGAATGATCACCTCTGGAAAGTTTTTTTTGTCTGGAATTTTACTTGTATTAATTAATTTACAAAACTAGGTCTTTGGAACCGGATATGCACATTCTGATCTCGGTACGCGACTACTTAATTAAGTCATTACAACGGGTTTTAAACTTTGTGTATGGTGATCGTCTTCCGGGCGGTTACAAATATCCTATTTTCTTTCTTTGCAGTGATCAGTGGGGGACAGAGGGCACCATGGTAAAGATATTGAAGTGCATTAAGGCTGAAGTGATGCCGGTCACTGTAAGAAACCTCATAGCAAAGGGACCAGTCATATTCGGCTATAAGAAAATCATTGCTGCAAGGTGTTTCACCTCCATGTTGAGTAAGTTTATATTTTATATTAAACAAAAGGAAAATAAAACTTATGTAAACAAGTTAAAAAAAATCAAATTCCATTTTTTTTTCATTGTTCATCAAACGATTACAAAAACATAACTGACAATATAATTCAATTTTCCTTTTTTTATTAGATACTAGCTTTGCTCGCGGCTTCGCCCGCGTGAAGGAGTTTTCCGGGAAAAAAGTCCCACTATATATTTTCCCGGGATCGTAGCCTATAACCTTCCCAGGGTCTTATACTATCTCATAATGGGATAAAAAGTATCGTATGTCCGTCTCCTGGTTCTAAGCTAACTCTCCACCAATTTTCAGCCAAATCGGTTCATCCGTTCTTGAGTTATAAATAGTGTGACTAACACCACTTTCTTTTATATATATAGATTTACAATTACAGTGTATGGCAGTTTTAATAACAATTCGAATACGTTGAAAACATGTTTTTTTTGTTTCAGAGCTAAAACAGCACGGCTTTATAAACGTTATAAAAAATCCAGACACACTTGAAATAGAAGGAGTTATGTTGGGACCAAAGTTCGATTAGATCTCGCTCATTCATCTACCATTTTGATCTCATTTGTTTTAATTTAGTAATGTTGTTTTTGTTAAATATGCTTTATCAATGTTACTAATGTTTTTATATTTTAATATTGTGAAATACCTTGATGACTATTAAATAATAGTTTTAAACCAAACTGGTGATTTAATTTGAAATAAAACTCACTAATGGATTGAACAATTTATTTGAATAATTTGTATATAATAATGATATGATTTCTGTACAACTTTACACAAGTCATCAACTAGATTCAAGTCAACTAGATAATTTTATGAGTATCTTAACAATAGGTAGATAGTGGCTTAAAATGTACAATTCCTAGTAGCGTGAATGAAAGCTGTACAATAAACAGTTGACTTAAATACTTAGTTATTACATATCTAACTTTACATACAATACAGTCATTATATATTTAAGAGTTGGAATATTAATTGATACCTACCTAGTAGTTAACTTAGTAGCCTTATCTTTTTACATAAGAATTAATATAAAAAAAGAAATTACAAATAAGGGTTTTGTATGGAGTGACCCTACCTTGAAATATCACTATCTTTTTCATATTTATTTATACAAAATCAGTCTCCTACTATTTGTTACCGAGCTCTGCCGTATGAAAATGTTTAACACTAATTAAACAAACTAATTCTCAATAATCTTATAACAGAAAGGCAGTCATGCGTTGTGGCATCAGGACGTTCAGCACTGGACGTTTGAATATTATTCAACAAGTACGCTACTAAACAGTTATGCCACATCGATAGATTCACCGTGTGAACAAGATATAATGTTTTACATTTATTCCACGCTACATATACAGCAGAAACAACTTCGGACACGCATCAACGTTTCACAGCCTTACTACAGTCGTCCCAAGCTCTCACTCTATGTATAAGTTACAGTCTGCCCATGCAGGCTCAGGAATGACAATATTTAGGATAAATAGCTACCATTGTTTGCACATCATTTATGGAACATCGCAACCGATTATATAAGACAGCATGTATATACTTTTCATCATTCACAACATAACTCAATCGATAAATTCTTTTTATTACATTTAAATTAAACATTTGATTACTTTTTTACGCTTATTTGATAGAATACAAATCATAATAGAGACCATTAAAAATTGCTATATATTTTTTTTCACATATGACTAACTGCGACATTAACTAACACAGGAGACGAGTAATGTAGGCGCGTGTAGTCCGGCGCGGGGGGGACCATAGCGATAACATCCAAAATCGGTGACACATATCACAGACCACTAAGTTACTCCTAAAAGCGTTTTTTAAAACTTGGAATGTCACAGAAACCACTTTTAACGAAGGGTAATATGATGCCATGTTATCTTGCATGTTCTTACGGCGCGAGCGAGTCGCTGTCATAGTCGTCATCGGCGGCGTCAGCGTCTGCGTCCGCGCAGTTGATGCTTTCAAAATACTGTTGTGGCTTGCCGTTCCACAAGGAGTCCGGTGACGGCGCGTCGTCGAGCGAGTTGTCGTACAGCAGCGAGCGCGCCAGCTCCGCGGCGAGCGGCAGCGGCGGCGAGTAGGCGCGCGGCGCCAGCGGCAGCGGCCGGGAGCGCACGGCGAGTGGCGCGAGCGGCGCGAGTGGCGCGAGTGGCGCGAGTGGCGGGAGCGGCGCGAGCTGCACGAGCGGCGCCAGGCGCGACACGCGGCTCACGTACTCGGCGGCGGCGGCCAGCGACGAGTCGCGGTAGCGCTCCCAATCTGAACTGTGACCCTCCGAGGCTTGTTCGGTAGTCTGTCGAAAGTCCCGGCGGTTACTGGCGGAAGCGGGCGGAGTGCCGGGTCCCGCGCTGCGGTCCCGCACGCATCAGTACCGACGCTCGTTGTCACTTGCTCCTCGACGCTTTTGGAAATGTTTGCAAATTGCGACCGGCGAGTGTAGACACTGATGCGTACAGAGATGCATTCGGTGCAAAGTATGTTGTGTGATCGAAATATAATCGCGTGTATCTTCAATGAATGTGTGTCAGGCTCGATACTGTCGACTGAACATCCGTGCATCAAACGCTACTCTCTCGTACTAATGATAAGTAATATCTACTCGTGAACGACTTCAGTATAGTCTACGGCCATGTGAGAGCATTGGTCGTTGTGTTACGGTGCTCATTCCATTGGTTTGCCATTATGCCACTATGTCAGTAAAAATAAAATTATAATAGAACTTAACAACCAAATGAAATTACAATAGTTATGGTATGTATTTCTAATAAACTGCTAAGGCAACAAAATTAATGAACCATATTCTATTATGGTTAAAGGCAAATCCACATCGCACTTACCACTTTTACTTACAATTTCTATAAACATATCAAAATTGCAAAATTAAACACATTGTTGAAAGGATTTTAGACACATCAGTGTAGTTACAATGAGTTATGAACAACAAAATTATTAATTATTTATGTGAACAAATACAGTTAAAATCCCAAGCCAATAAAACTTCTTTAAAGTTACCGTTTCACAGGATATAAATAATTATAATTAATTTGGTATTACACAATTTTTAAAAGGCAAGTTTTGGGACTCTTTTAATTCATAATCCAAGAAACGGTAACTTTTACATGGAATGTGATGTTTAAAAAATAATGTGAACATGAACAATAGTGTGCGGGATAAAAATCAAACTAGCTCAACTGTGTGTGCGTCAAGCGACGGATGATGTTCTTCGTTTTTTTTTTGTTCATTTACAGTGTCAATAAATAATAAAAAATGCTAAAGCAAGGTTGATTTTTATACCGTCACATTTCGGTAGTTAGTGACGGTAATGACCGCTCTCGGGGGGTGCGCTCGCCTACTCTACGCATCAAAAATAAGAGAACTGAACAAACGGCAAACAAAGCACCGCGGGAACCCGGCGGCCCAAGCGAAATAAATCGGAACTGAACCAAACTCACGGTCGACATAATGGCATGTCGCGTCCGACCCCGCACCGCCACCGAGACGCGGGCAGTGCACTCTCACACGGTGGGTTAGCTCGGGGCCGGCCCCTACGAGTCCTTAAAGAACCACGTGTTCCAGAACGAGCGCGCGCGCACCTTGGCATCCGCCGCCGGCGCGTCCCGGCGCCGCGCCTCGCCCGCGCGCGACCGCGCCGACGCGCTCGACCGCGCCGACCGCGCCGAGTGCGCCGAGTGCGCCGACGGCGGCCGCGGCGGCGCGCTGCTCGGCGGCGGCCGCGGCGCCGCGCCCTTGTGCGCCGCATGCGCAGTGTGCAGCGGGATGCGCGACGGGCGCCCGCGGCGCGGCGTCTCGCTGATGCGCGCGTCCTCGTCGTCGTCGTTGCGCTCGCTGGCGGCGCTGCGATGGCTGCGGTCGAGCCGGTCGCTGCGCTCGAGCCGCTCGTGTCGCTCGAGCCGCTCGTGCCGCTCGTGTCGCTCGAGTCGCTCGTGTCGCTCGTGGCGCTCGTACCGCTCGTCGGGCAGCGGCAGCGGCTCCATGTCGCGCATGCTGCTGTGCGCGTCGCGCCGCTCGTCACTGCGAGCGCCCTCCAGCTGCCTGACACGAGCGCGCGCACCTTCCAGTTCTATGCTCTTCTCCTCGAGCTGCAATAACAAAATATTTCAGATAAGTGTCTGTATCACTAATCACAATTCTTACATATCAATAACAACGGGAAATTGATATACTAATTGGTTATTATTACACTTCGACAGTACCTCCTTCCATAGTTCATAACAAACACATACCCTGAATTTTAGGTCCTCGTTGACGTCGCGCGCCCGGTCCAACCTCTCCAACAGTAGTGTGCGTTGTTCGAGTATACGCTTCATTCGCTCACTTAATACCTGAGGACACAACAATATATTGTTTATAATACAAATATAAAAAATATTTATAGGCAATAAGAACGTCTTGAAATTTTAACAACCTATACATTCTCTTTACCATAAACATAAAATAAAAACCTGAATATAGGGTAATGATCCTAATAGGCTCATCCCAAATTAACCTACTTTTCTAGTTATATTTATGAAATATATTTTTAAATTAGCAGACGCCATAACCACTTAACAGATGTCCATCAGACAAATTTCATCCAAAACTATTCAGCAGTTTCTGCGTTTACTTGTAACAAATATTTTCATATACTATCGCATTACATTATGCGTATGAAATAATATTACAGAGGAGAAAAAGCGACAAAGTGTACAATAATGTGTTTTATTCTGGACAGTGGCAGCCTTTAAATACAATTGGAACGTTACAAAGCCTTAACAACAGGTTTTTCATCGTATTCATATTTCATAGTGACTGGAAACTAGATCCGTACCCTTCCTATCTAATGGGTGTTGCTTGAATTTGTTTAATATTTCGACAAAGTGCTACGTATAAATTTATACAGTCTAAATAGCTATATATACAAAGCATATATTGCATATGTTTATAAGTTGGTATATAACTTGCATCGCTATTTATATAGCTATAAATAAATATCTACAGAACGTTTTGAAAAATAAATTACTAACGAATGAGCAGCTTATGTAAATATAGTACAAGTTACGCGAAAATAGAACAAATAATAGAAATCAATTCACAACAGGCGCATGAAACGTAATATCAGTTGGCCATTTGTGAGGAGGAAATAAAACGTAACGCTCACCGACACAAATTATTGTGTTCAATCAGTTCGTTTAGGCCAAGGTTCATGACGCATACACGGCCGCAATTTTTTAGTTATATATTTTACATTTGCATAAATAAAAATATGTACAATAAGTATGACGTAACAAAATCGTGCTAAAGTACAGGCGGCAAGGACGCCAACAAAATAAGACGTAAAGCATCATTAACGAAAATACACAGATGGTTAACAATAGAGGTACCCGATCAGACGCCTTTTTTTTCTAATGTCGGTGCGCGGGTCTCCACACTCCATTAGCTTCGTTCCGCGTAATTTTGCCAAAATCCGTAATCTCGCGGTTTACGTCACCGCGACGGACGGCCTGTCGTTAATGCAATAACAACTTTGCCTTCAAGTACCCTGTTACCCCACTTGTTCTGTAATTAGTGAACTACAGTTTTGATTGGCACAAGTCCTCGGTTATCTTTTTAACGTTCCTGGCCAGAGTCATCTCGCAAATAACACCGATACACTGGCACTTTAATCTGAGGTGAACGGGCGCGTCACCCGGTATGGCGCGTGCGCAACGCGGGCTTGGCGCGGGAGTTCTACGTTACCTGGTTCTGCACCGTGGAGGTGAGCAGCTGTCTCTGAAGTTCGACGGGATTACTCTCGAGAAGAATCGCCGCGAACTTCCTGGAGTCTGGCGTCGGCACGCGCGGCGGCCGCGCCGGCGTCTCCAGCGCCGCGTCCAGCCGCCCCAGCGGCGAGCCCGGCGCCGCCGCGCGCCCCGGCGTGGCGCCCGCCGCCTGCGCCGCCTGCACCGCCTGCGCCGCCTCCAGCTGCGCGGCGCGCGCCAGCAGCAGGTCGCGCTCGTGGCGCAGGCGCTGCAGCTCGCCGCAGCACGTGCCGCACGGCTCGCGCGGCTCGCACGCCGCCGCGGACAGCGCTCGCGCGAACTCGTCCTCGGCGGTGTGGCGCGCGTCGGCGACGTCGGTGCGCTCGTCCAGCTCGCCGCGCAACAGCTCGGCCTCGTCGCGCAGACGGCCGCCCTTGCGCTGGATGACGTCGAGCAGCGCCCACAACTCGTCCTCGAGCGGGCGCGAACGCGTGGCGGAGGCAGAGGCGGAGGCGGAGGAGTGCGCGTCTTTGCCGCAGGAGGTCTCGGTGCTGAAGCCGGAGTCCTGCACGGAGGGCTGCGGCTTGGCGCGGGCAGCGTCCTGCCCGCCGCCGGCGAGCTTGCGGCGGACGCGCACGCCGGGCTCCCAGTCGCGGCGCGCGCCGCTGGCGGGCGTCGACGGCGCCATCTTCGAGCGCAAGTTCGGGAATGTCTCGATGACGAGGTCGCGAAACTCGAGTAAAGCTCCGACCTCATTCTGGAGTTCCTGTAAACAATTAGTCAATAGTCTTACATACCCTCAACTAACAAATTCTTTTATCGCATTTTTTCCGTTTATAAGTAATGAATACAAAAAAAAAAGATACAAAATAATTACCTGTAGGGCGACAAGAGACTTAGCCTGCTCCGAGATGAGGTAATGGAACGGTCCAGGCTGCGACCGCAGTTGGAGACACTCCATGCCCGAACCGCCTGAACCCCCGCTGGCACTGTCTCCACCGCCCGTCTGAAATGTGATTAATATATTTGTTAATAATCTATACAACTAATACCTTTTTCTTTTGTTTAGCAGAGATAATAATCTACCACTACCGTCCAACCTTCATAGACGAATGGACAGTTATGTTGAATTTGCCGACTTCAGCATCAACGACAACCTGCGGCCTACCTTCCACGCTGATGTCCAACCCATACAACTAATACATATTATCATAGACGTCTCATAGGGCACACAAACATCCGCAGTAATAAATGATTAGTGAGAGACGACATATTACCGAAGAAAAGTAAAACCTATCATGTAGCCCGGCGCGGCGGCTAATTGCGCCACAGCGGAATGCCCTCGGACATGCCGTCAATGACGTCAAAGTGTTGCTTCCTTTACTTCAGCACCATTGTACTTGTCGTTGTTGCATTAACGAGAAGTCAATTGCTAAATTGCTTTTTGAATAAACATTTAATACGCGGTCAGTTAAACATTAAAACGTTTTGCTACGTATCTGGTTTGATGTGATTTTTTGATAAATTTATTGCGTCTAAAAATTGTTGTAGTTAGGTCATACACTATGTAATTGACCATGTGATTATTATTTATTTAAGTTTTGCCTTTTATGAACAACAATGTATTATATATCGATTCAGCAAGAAACAACTTCTCAACGAATAGTAAAAACATCCATTTTGAAATTTGAAGTATATTTCGTAAAGTAACATAAAGCTAAATTGATGCTCGTCCAATGGTTATTGGACTGTAGTTCACAATAAAATTGTTCATTTCAAACGCAAATTGGAAACTTAACTGTTATTATCGGCACGATCGAATTAATGTTTAAGTTTGCATTCAAGTTAAACAGTTTGTCTTTAATTTCAATGTCTTGAGTAATATCAAATTAACGTCTATTTTGTCTAGCATTTGTGTAAGCTGTTGTAAGAGTGTGTTTCTGTGCGATATTTAGTTTCGCGTAGAGTTAATGTTAGATATTTTAAAAAACAGTTTAGTTGATAAGAATAAAGCAAAGAATCCTAAATATTATATATTCGTTTATTTTGTATACATTAAGTGGTAGTAACCCTTTATCCATTCTTGTTGATAGCAAGGACGCGCCGGTCAACCGGAGTAATACGTTTTACCAGGTTCGCAGAAAATCTACGTCAAATACAAGGCTTTTATCCAAACAAGCTACTCTCATTCGCAATTCTATTTTCTATTCCTTTTTTTACGGACAGCGGTACAACCATGATGATGTCATTCAATATCAAGTGACCAATTTGTTTGTTCAATTTAACGGCGAAGAAAACATCGTGAGGAAACCTGCATACCTGCGAAATTCTCTATAGGAATTTTCGAGGGTGTGTGAAGTCTACCAATCCGCACTAGGCCAGCGTGGTGAAGAGGCAGTAGTAGAAGAGGGCCGTGGCCAGCAGTGGGACAGTATGTAATACATGGCTAATATTATTATTATTAATTATTTGTTCGTTTACCAGCGCGGGTTTTGAATCCCATTGTTTATAATAGATTTTCTTTTATGTAAAAAAATCTAAAAAATTACTCCTTACGCTAGCCGTGTAGACAAATTGTTTTGACAAAATGACAAGAAATAAATATTATATAAGCGTGATGGATTACCTAATTCAATGTATTATCAAAACTAACCAAGGTTTTCATATTAAGGGTGTTATCAGTTTGTTGAATGATTCACGTAATCAGTTTAATACATTCTCGAAAAATAACATGATATAACTACAATAACCAATTGCAATTTTTCAATCAAAATAAACGGTTCAAATGAACAAGATATATAATTCTCACTTTGCCCACAACATATCCAGCAAGCAAACAATGCTTCCTATCAATTTAAGTAGCGACAACTCATGTGATATTGTAGTAAGTATTTTTATCATATTTTACTCCTCTAGTGAGAAAGCAGAATAACGCTATGTTGTTGCTTGGTCGCAGCCGCAAATATACCGTAAATCACAAAAGCCCTTGAATATTACAATCGTATCTATATATCGAGAAAACAAGAGTTTATGTAGGCGTATAAAACTTATCAGACGTATTAAAGTAATCAAATAATTATTAAGCACTAAGGAATTAACGGAAGCCGGCGGTGTTTACAATGGCGACGTGAAAGTGTGGTTCGCAGGCGGCGCGGCGGTGGCGTGGCGGTGGCGCCCACAAGTCCGCGACTCGTTGACAAACGGCCGCGCGCACCGCTATGGTCGCGGCCGACTACGGTGTTCTTCATTCAATGACACCACGTTTTGGTGGCGATTTCTTAGTTTCACTTTCTTCCATGTTGCGTCACAAGGCCGTGTCTACATCTCGTTAGCGCCGACCGTTATAAAAGCACTAATACCTCATGATACCGAGCCGCTGAGCTGCGTCCGCCGGTGCGGTATTCGCACCATTTGACGAAAGTGCCGGATCTACTGATTGTTTATTTTCACTCGCCGAGACGCAACAATATGCAAATTACGGAGTGGTACACACGTGCGTCGAGTAATGACACTTTCATAAACATGAGCGATGACGACAGATGCGTATCTGAGCCACTGACGCAATAATTGTGCTGCATTGTCTGGCCTGGAAGGACTGTTAGCGCATACAAGTTATGCCCACCGATATCTGTCGCAGAGATATAATAAACATAGGGTTTGATCAAATTTCTAATTAAGACTTGATAATGTATAAATTGTCTGAAACTTTTAAATGTAATTGGGTAATTGGTATAAAATAGCTACTAAAATACCTATTAATATTCGACTAGCTCGTCGCGACAACAATTATTGTTTTTGATTTTCCATCATAACCCAATACCTGCTTATTAGTTGATCTCAAAGTCAAGAGTAATCTTAAGTTAAGAGTCATATTAATGTAAGAATAGTAAAATTATGATTTTTTATACATCCGTACTTATATTATAAATGCAAAAGTAACTAACTCCGTCTGTCACGCTTTCATGGCTGACCCACTGAACCGGTTTAGATGAAATTTGGTATGGAGATAATTTGAGACTCTGGGGAGGACCTAGGCTAATTTTTATCTCTGATAAACTTTTTCACTCGGGCGGAACTGCTAGCGAAACTTACTAATTAATATATCTTAAGTCTTGTGTATGCCGTGATTAATAAGTGCTTTCGATTTTGCAAAATGTCACAAAGATAATAATTTTGACCTTGCAACTTATCGGTTTACTGCTGACTCAACAGACCCTACACTAAGGTTGACAAAATTATGTAGATTGATGAAAAATAAAGACTTCGCCTTCCATCTTACACGGGTGTAGTGACTAGTAATGACTTATATGGTACAGTTCGACGCTACATAATATGACTTCTCAGTTCTCACCGCGTTATATGTATATGTCCATATAGAATAAAGTGTAACGCAATACGAGTCATAAATAAATAACAAGATCATTTTCCGTAATTTCAATGGCACACCTTATGCAAGGCCGATGCGCATCTTTGATTCTAACATTTCCGTAATGTTGAATCTAACTGGAATTTGTTATAAAATAATAACCCGTGTTTCTGCCTCTTATCGTATTCAAAATTATGTTATGACATAGCAAATGTCTGCGCAAAACTTTACTTTCTACACATGTAGTCTGATACCACTAACCACAGCAAACGCCTTTTTCCAACTTGGTACTAAAGTACTATTCAGTACATGTTTTTTTTTAAATTTAAAAAAAAAACCCCAACAGTCGTTTAATCTTACATAAGACTTGAATTTTGATCTTGTATTTCGTACTTACTTGAATTTTATGTGTACAAACTTGCGTGCGACTTTAGTACCACATCAAAATGCGGAACCAATATTTAACCTCGCAGGAATTGAAATCGCGACCTCACGTTTCTAGTTTCTACCACAGAATAAAGTGTTAGTAAAAAATATTAAAAGTAAATTTCCATCACAATTAAAGTTTACAACGATACAACCGTCAGAATTTGACAAGGATTGATAAATCACCGGGTTTGTTATGCGTTGAACAATTTCATAATAATTCGAAAATGACATACATCACTTTTGTATTCCGTATAGAATATTATAAGGCATGTCAATATTGATTAAATACAGTTACATAATGATATTGTATATACATGGTATTCTGGTACACAATGTGGTAAATGCAGTGCCAAAATACCTTGTGCTTGTACTTGCCTCTTCGTTTTACAAATATTCGTTTAACTATTCATCTGCAATTAAAACTTGCCGCCATTTGTGGTACTAACTAAACATTGCCTTCATAAACATTTGTTGTGTCAAAGTGTCTCGTAAAATCCATTCCAGTGCCCTCTAGGCGGGATGTAAACACAAAATTCGAGCATAATTTTATTGTCTAGCACATTCAGCGGCGTGCCCCAATTTCTTAACGCGCTCGCACCGAAATGCTAAAATATGAATGCCACGCACGTACATACCACGTTTGTACATTTAATTTGCCGCTCACATGGTAACGCTCGGATTACATTATCATGCCTATACCGTTAGCTAGAAATTTACTATTTATTTATTAAAACTTTTCCTAGTTTATAAACCGTGTTGTAGCCAGTTTGGTTCACTACTTGAATGGGTCGGAAGGATCGGCTATATTGTCGATGGACGCCACAGGACATTCGGATCCGAATAAAAATTTCCCGATACAAATATTTGTTCAGCATGAATATCGAAACTTGTATCAAAGTCGTCACACCCCCCTGAGGCCACAGAATCTGTCTAGACAACCTGGGATAAATATAAATTGTTCTATTTTATCCAGAGCCTCGCTGCCAAAGGTGAATTTAAATAAAAAAATGTGATAGATTAATAAATTAATTATCAAATTTTGAACAGACATCAAAAATTGTTTTATAAATCTCTAAAAATGTTATAAGTTGGCAGTCGAGAAGGGTGAAATTTTTCAAAAGGTAACTCGAGGCAAAAACAATTTGCCTTAGTTAACAGCTAATTTAACAAAAAACATAAACTAAGACAAACGTAAATAAACCTAAAAGGGAAGCCAGTAGGAATCTGAGTTGTATGGACGCTTCGCTACTGCAAGTTGGTATGTAGCTCTGCTATTATAATTATCGTCTATTTAGTAACTAGACGCACATTGTACATTCATTATTTTATATTATCTAATTAAAAAATTATAGACATGTTTATTTACACATACTTAATTAAACTCAAGTAATAATTTGTAGGTATGCATATTGCATATTTTGCATTTGTCTTTCTAAAGTACAACAGAACTTAACATCACGACGAACTTAGTTTCGAAGTTTAAACATGTTTATTGCATTTATACGTTTATATTCGTGATCAAACGGTGAAAGGGATTGTTAAGATGAGCAAGCAACACAAACGACGACCTAAGGACAGCCAGATTCCTTAATAAACAAGGACTATATTACCAAACTATAGCATTTTTAAAAGTGGGTATAACAAAGCAGTGGATCTAGCATTTAACAAAAGTGGCCCAACATGTTTTTGTATTCATCTCATTTTGAAAATACGCCATTCTTCAAGGAAAACCGACAAACTACACCATGCGAGCAAACCCTCATCCGAATTTATGTTTATATGTACGAATAGTCATTAAAATAAAACTATTTTATGGATTTCAACGCACTTTTTACATTGTAATTTTCTCCAGACGTTTCGAAGACTTTGCAGCCTTCGTGGTCACGGGGTGAACTGACCTCGTGTAATGTCTAACATTCGCGTAAATATAAAATATCATTATGTACGAATAGTTCCAATAAAGTCATGTCCAATTAAAATTTTCAAAACACAAATGTATGTAGAAATTAAATTATTTTAAGATTTTTTAATTAAAGTGCCCCATTTAGTTAGCTACTCGTAAGTTAAACTATTATAATAAATTTCAACGCGGTTACATGTGATGTGAATAAGCACAAGGATGTTTAAGACAAACAATACAGCGGAAAATTATTATACGAGATCCGGTCACTTGCCTAATAGGACGCCGAGAATGCTAGCTGTGATTCGTTTCCTATTTCACGTGTGATCACGTTCGCGTGAGATAATTATATTTAATTTACAGTGAATAGGAACTTATTTAATTCACTTGTCTAGTCTAATGGCAACACGATATGCTTGCTGTAGATGGGATGGTTTTAGGTTAAGCATTAAATTTAAAAACAAAGAACAACTTCTAATCTGCTTCGACTGGTCATTGAATTTAGGTTCATTTATCAAAAGACAGTCCTGACTACAAACTAAGAGTTATTTAGAATATAATCGTTTCTATTAGGTATGTTTAAAAATATTTCCCAACGATAAATAATAAGTTTTAAATTGATTATATTAAAACAAGCCAGATAAAATAAGAAGGTACAGATGACCAAATTGCACAGTTTTAGTCCGGCCCATTGTACGCAGTCGGAAATAAAACAAAAACAAAAGTTCACAGAGAATGGAAAGCGAAACTGTAAAATTAACAAAAACAAATAACAACGAAAAATATAAAGTAATATTTGCAGTGTAATTGTGTAGGTGAGAGACATTGCCTCGAGGCACAATTGGCGACGAGTTATTTTCGTTTAATAATATCACGTCGTTTATGATCTGACCATCGTAGAAAATTACTTTTATTTTAATCTATATCATTTTCACATCCGTAATGTGCAATCATGTTTGGTTAAACAGACGAGTATAAAGTAACATGTCTAATAATATTATGATGGATTATTATGAATGGGCGATACAGGTGCGTACCTAATTTAGAATGTAGACAGACTTCCTAAATCTTGGTAATATGGCAGTTTTAAGGCATTTTCGTCTCTAGCTGTGTTTAAAAACGCTAATCCGCTTCCGAATTGTTTATATTTTAAGGTAATAAGTTTTAAAAGAGATACGATATTTTTAAACCAAACTGTTTAGTTCTGTGATTCATGACGTCCGACTTTCATTCATTTAAGTTCAAGAAACTGTTTAATCGAAGACTTGTACACTTTAGAGCTTCTACTCGTGATGATACACGGATGACGGATGTAATCACTTTCCGTCATCAACGCTACAATTTGATATGTTAATAGTTTTTTAATGACTAAAAACCAACTGACATTAGTCACAGTATCAATCCTTCCATTCACTTGGTGAAATAATGTTTTGCCCATTAACTCTATCGCGGCTATTGTGAAAATAATATCTTATGAAATCTAAAAATATCATCTCTTTATTTTTATTAGTTGAAAGAAACTTTAAATAAAAATAATACCGTTGTAATACTTGCGTAGCGAATCGTGAAGTTGTTTATTTTCATGCACTGTCTATTTTTTGGATAAAATATATTCAAATAAAATTAAGCACAAAGTTATTGCTTATAATGGGCATTTTTATAATTATCTTGAAGTTCTTAGAATTAAATAACTTTCACCTACGCATAAATGAATTGATACGTCATTAAGAAATAGAAGTTGATTAAAATAAAATAGGACTATTTTAATATTGTAATTTCTTTTTTTTTACATACATCGGAGGAAACTGCATTCAATTCCATGCAGTCGTTTTCGCGTGATACGTGTACAAACATACAGACAGACAAAAAATCAAAAAACTGTTGTTTTAGCTTCTCTTCCTCAAATAAAGATCCTCCATATTAATTTTTCTTCAACATTAAAAACGTACAGACATCGACCCGCTTCGATTTTATTATATTTAAACATTTGCTTAACATTTTGAGATTACACCACGTCAACAAAACCGCAAACAGTTACCGTTTTTCAATCGCTTTGAAATGTTAAACATTCTATGCGCGTTGCCCGCATTACTTGCTCAAAGATGTTACTATAAAAGTTTCAGTGCATAAATAAAATGCAATAACTTACGAGTAAACCAAACCAAGTCTACCACTCGAATGTAGGTCTATGTTGGTACCCAAGCTGATAACGATAAATTTTAATTTTAATAATAATTTTAATAGGCGTATGCATTATTTATATTTAATTGTGTAGAAACTTATAACCGACGAATATTATTTATCCAACTCCATTGATAAATAATTCATTTTAAAAACTCATTAAAGTTTATAGGTAAATTGAAAAAAATTGCATTCTGATAAGTTCTAATCATGGAGCGGATTACACACACGCGAACATGCAGCGATGTGCTAATTAAATAACGGTATTGGAACGCGTACGTCAAGAAAGGACTCCGTCAAGGTAATCGAAAGTTTTTTCTCACAGGATAAGTTTCCATTTTAATAACAGAAGCCCCAGTGAAACCAGTCATGCGTGGTGCACCGTAATACTAGCAAGAAATATTAAAGAAATTTTCTTTGTCGTCTCCTTACCAAGGCATCATTAGAAACGTAATTTCATCAGAGGTGTGCATTTTGCGAAGCAGTTGCCATCTGGTATCGGCGATTGGCAATGCTGCAAATGCTATAAATATAAATGCAAAATACATAAAGCGTTAAGTAACGACTGACACAACGTTTATGAAGAATGTGTTTTGTCATTACCGATTTCGCAACACATTTTCGTGTCACATCAGTCGGAAGCGTCGAAGAGTCAATCAAATATTTGCGGGAACGCAATCTCACGGCATTTCCCTCGTGTTTTCTATATAATATTTTATGTCACTTGCATAAGTGAACCGTTTTAATAATATACGTGCGACTTTACAGTTACGTATAATTTTTCTACGTTTAAATCGTGCACGCTCTAGTATTACGCGTAATAACATTAGTGGGTACATGTACCAACTACCAACAATCAACATGTACAAATTCGTCTATAATTTGCACGGGCCAGTCATGCGAACGCAGAAGGAGTACGAATGAATTAATATTTCATACGTATAGGATTTGACACACAATTTTATAATATCAGCTGTGATTGTGCGTGGCGAGAGGCATAATAGCTCTGCGACACGCGATAATAAGCACAGTCATCCGACTGGCGAGTTTAAATGGGACACGTATATCATTCGCCTATGTGGATAGACGCAAAAACTTAATACCGCACTGGACGAAAAAAGGTAATTGTAAAATAACTACCGAACGGCAAACGCTCTGAGGCAAATACATGACTCAATCGGAGTGATAAATGCGCACTAGATTCAATTTTATTGACGTGGGGTACAGGTGCTTGGGTTATGTATGTACTATGAACGTAAATTATTGTACAAATACCTACATTAAAGTAAATTAAATGGTAATACATTGTATATTCGAGTAAACTCCCTACTTTCGATTAATTAAAACACGTAAGGCCCTAGAGAGACTGACAGAGAAGGTATTTAGCAACAGGCTCCTCTAACAATAGAAGGAAAATATTATTTAAAATCAAATTTCAAGTTTATATTTTTAAATAATATACTGTTAGTTCAATTATTTCACAATTTATAAATCTTAAGAAAAAGATAGATTTCACTTGATGTAAGTATGATCAAGAAAGTTAAGTTAAGTTTTTGCTCACTGTTAGTATCCTTATTAAGTCTTCATTAGATCGGAAAATGTACGACAGTCATGAATTAGTGTTCCGGTCTCAATTAACATTATAAGTTTACAGATAAATGGTTCATTAGAAAATATAAGACCGAGACGTCAGACGAGCTGGATAAAATGTTGATAAATGATATATTTATTGATATTTTAAAATTCGCCGTATTGGTTTAGAACAAACCTTCAATTAAGATTTTATCAATTCAGTTTGATATAAATTAAATGAACGGATACATTTCTTTTAACTACCTGCAAAATATTATGTTTTTGTGACATGCATTGACATACTCGTTTGATTTATTACTTTTAATGGAATAACTTTTTACCATGTGTAGCGTTAAAATTTACTTTGTAGTACCTATTCAATAAATAATTCAAACCCGGTGTAGTCTGAAATACAAGTACGTAAATCTTTCAATATACCATGGCCTTAGGCAGTCGGAGGCTGGAGCGGCGACCGAGAACAATTGACGATCACAACCAAAACTAAATTAGATATTGGCAAACTGTTGACACTTGGCAATAAATAAAAGAAACTCGGAGGAACGCAAACCAATAGCGGAATATCTGCTTTCACTATTCCATTCGGGGTTTTCTTGTTGGGAAGACAAATTTGATATTATATTATAAAACCTTTGTGATTCGAGTCGAAGTCACGAAATATTATCAAAATTCAATCATAAAGGTGACATGGTTACTATTATAACTTATGTAAGACTATAATAGAGCACTTAGTCAACAATGACAAATTTTGTGTGCGACGCAGCACATTCAAAATCTTATTTGCGAACAGCAAAAAAAAATGAGCAAAAAGATTTATATAACTTAAATAAAGAAATCAATCATAATCACACTATATAGTTATGTGATATCAATTCTAATGTTAACAAACAAAACGATACACGTTTGATTTAATGTATGAAATTGATACGACATCTACAATTGATTACGTCCACACCGATGTACTAAAAAACCAACAAGCCAACACCAAAACAGGCTGGAAAGCATTTGTAGTGTTGCATGTAGCCCAATTGACTATTGTGCATGCAAAAATGTGTGTATCATGAGTACTTTCATCGAGGAAACGTGAGCCCGCGCGAGGGAAAATAATCTCCAATGTTACGAATTGTTCCACTAAACGGCTTTCACAAAATTAACATTCGCAATAGTAAACAAATTAAATCACGTTAAGAACGATCTAGTTAAGAGAGTTAATCATTTAACTGCGAATGGTAATCTGGTTTTTATAAATATTTTTTACGCATTTGTATTTATTACTCATTAATTACGTTTCGAATGACCAAGGTAAAATGTTTCAAATTGTATTATTAATTTGTATATGTTTTGGTAATTAATCAGGTGAAAATACCAAATTTATATAGCAACTGTGTGGACCATTTGACTATAAAAAATATTTTCTGAGGTTAATACTAATTAAGAAATACAACCTCGACTTTACTCCGAAAAAAACTCGTTCGCTATAAATACAATTTTAAGCAATCTAACCAAAGAAAACCAAAGTACATTGGTTTTAACTAAGGTCATGTTGTGAAATAAGGTTTTGAAAGCTATTTAATGGTAACACACTTGCTAGTTCTAAATAAATAAATAAAGATGTAACTTAAAAACATAATCTAAAATGAAGACAATGAGAAACCATACTTGAGTACAAAGTTGCGTAGAAATTGTAAACTTTAGTTTGTGATTTTTCTAGAAATATGTTGGCGCAGTACTAACTTATGTGAACGACTGAAGTAATATAAAACTCTATTTATTAGTATTATATGAATATATTATGTCAGGTGATAATTCCTTTTTCGATGGTATGATTTTATAATATGTAAGTATAAGAATTAATAAGTTAGCGAAGCGAAGAAACGTTTTAGGTGCCTATTTTAGAATCCAAAACCTACTTACAGTTTTTAGCTTTACTCTAATAAATATCAATCACCATAATCAAATATATTATAATTTTTTATTTAAGATATATTCAAATATCTGAAATGACAAACTTTGCCTGCATGATACAGAAAAAAGCGTAGTTTGAGCATCATAGTTAAAGTGAATTATGTAGATACTTAGCAATTATTTTGAAAAATAAATAAATAAAAGTACGGAACAGCACAGGTATATGCCAATACATTATTCAATAATGTAGTCCTGTATAATGTATACAACTTGCGTTTTGGTTGGAAACTGGTGCACGCATTACGGAAAAGGCCCGCATGCCAGCCGACCATGGAGCGTGGTGGCTCCGCCCAACTGACGCGCTTCAGAACTTACTATACAAAGTCAAACAATATGTATCGTACAAAGTCTTAAAAAATGTTATTGCTAAAATCGATATCGTATTTCGAGTTAGGTATACTTATTTTTCTAAATTTAAGAGTAAGTAAGACTTATTAAATGCTGGTCTATAAGAATAAGATATGTTCATACTCGTGTATAGAAAAAAAGATATATCAGATATTTGCTGCAGCTATACTGCCGTGCTAAGCGCAAAAGCGGTATGTCAGGGAAACCTTGTTTCGAGATAATCGTAATTTTGTAAATATAGTTTTGTATGTAAAACTGAGATAGATAAACTCTTTAAGGTTATTTTTAACAAGTTCCAAACAAGATATCGTTACTTAGGTAAGTTCATTGGATGGGTATTTCTTTAAGCTAACATAAAAACCAAGATTTTGTTATTTTTGAGATATCACTTTTGAGTTTAGCATGGCAGTATAGGTGGTAAGACAAATAGCGATATCACCCCAATGCGGTACATCCCCGAGCATTTCCTTGACCAAAATAAAGCGACATCTTGCGGCACAGAATCATTAAATTACGTTACAAATATTGTTTACAAACGACTCTCTGAGTTTTACAACCACAAATAAATTAGATTAACGACAACAAAAACTTAACTTTTTACGACGAGTTTTTATTTACTTACGATTTTATAAGTACAACAATATTGAATGTTTTATATACTTATTCATACTGTTTTAAGCAGCTGTAATAAAACTTGCATTAACGAAACAAAATTTGGCTTGGAATTCCACATTTAGGCGATAAGCATTGTTCAATTTACAGCAAAAACCTGTCGACAATAAGTATGCGTGGGACGTCGAAATGTGAAGATTAAATAGAATTCCAATAACACCCCAGATACCTTATTTTAGAAATAGATCCAGTGATTTAAATAGTTTATTCGCGCCTTAATATAGCATTGTCTAGAGTCGGATATGTAAAAAGGTCAAGCTATTTTTGTCTACACTCTTTTCCTTCTATGAATTACCTATCGTCTATATAATCGATTCTATCTGTGCGCAATATCTAAAATTGATCATATCGTCTACTTTACATTAAACAAAATTTGCTTTAACACCATAAATTTTGTTTAAATCGAAATATAAATATTAAAAGTAAGCCATTACAAACGAGAACAAAAGTTACTGAGAAACCAGAAATCTCTATTGTTTTGTAGACAAGTGATTTGAACATGTTTTTGCTATGTCAAACCGTACATACTTTATCAAGAACAATGCTATTGGCACACACAAACACTATTTTGCAATTTAATGTTTCCAAAAGTGCAAAAACAGCCCAATTCTCACAAACGTGCACGTAAGCTAAATACTTAATTCACTTTTATTATATGTACTATTTTGCCGTAGAAGGCTATGCCTTTGACATAATAAGTGTGTGAACGTGATAAAAATAGGTGGGTAGTAGTAGTAGAAGTAGTAGTGTATATGTCAGTTGCAGTGTACCTAGACATGTGTGTGTTTGTAATTTTGTATGAGTACAATAATTTATATTGACTACTTGAATGTTGGACTCCGTAGGACGAAATTCTAACGATGCATAACATAAAGTCAAAAAAGCAAGGGATCAGTTTTGACAGGTGATTGAAGCCCGTTCATGTTCGTTTTTAACAAGAGTTCGTCATGTTAATCTTCAGTACTACGTTGCAAGCATGAACTGAAAAGCCAACTCCCCTCAAACCAAGTTTCCCCAGCCTACGGGAAAATAGAGAAGAATTTCTGAGCAGATTCGTAATAATTCACTGATCGGGATTATAGTAAACACAACTGCTTCTTGGTTCACATTGTATACCACTTTGGTTATCCTTCAATACAATGATGACGAAGAGACAAAGATTGTTTTCAGTTTTAGCTTAACGTACACTAATGTTTTTAATGATATAAAATGAAGAGTAAGTAGCTTTCCCTTCTTCATAGGAATTTTATCTTAATTCTAAGCACTGTATTACTAAACATGTATTAACTTCGTTATTGTCAATATATTAATGACTAGCTTCCGCCCGCAGCTTCGCCCGCGTGGATTTCGGGTTTCAAAAATGGAGAAGGTGCTCAATTTGTCGGGATGTTTTTTTAATTTATGGTGGTATGCAGGTGGTCCGATTGTCCGGTCAGGGTCTGATGATGGGATCCTGGTGAAATCGAAGGAACTTTTAACCATTAAGGTTGCACACGAAATGACGGAAGCTTAAAAATGGAGTAACTTCTCCCGTTTTCCCAACATTTTCCATCACTGCTATGCTCCTATTAATTGTAGCGTGATGAAAAGTATACTATAACCAGCTCAGGAGTATGAAAAATAATTGTATCAAGTTAAGTTAAAATCCGTCGAGTAGTTTTTGTTTCTATAACGGTTATACAGACAGACAGACAAAAATTTTACTAATTGCATTTTTGGCATCAGTATCGATCCCTAATCACCCCCAGTTATTTTGGAAATATATTTCATGTACAGAATTGACCTTTCTACAGATTTATTATAAGTATAGATATGCAAAAGTAGCTCAAAAATTGTCCATACCGAAAACATGCATTTTAAAGTAAAACAAAAGAAATAATATCGTGAAGCCAACCAAATAACTAATGATATATTAAATTTTGTGACTGTTCAATTTAGTCGGGTCCGCGATATCACTTTTGTTGAGTTTCAGAACGCGACATTACATTATTATATTCTGTGCTCCAACGCACACTGCTTTGATGTTAGGAACACACTTACATTGCTTAGACAACAGTGAACTTTATACAATAGCAATAAAGCTCAAATTGACTCTACGTATTAGTTAGAAAACGTTTGTATGGGAAATAGAAATTTGCTGTTTTGAGGATTTTCCCGGCAATTATTCGAATTTTTCTCACCTTTTAAACCTTCCCTAGACCTCCACGAATAATTCAAGACCAAGATAAGATAAATCCGTTCAGCCGTTCTCGAGTTTTAGCGAGACTAACGAACAGCAATTCATTTTTATATATATAGATTACATTCCAATAGGTTTCCCAACAACGTGTCCACATATTGTGAGCTGTTAGTGAGGCTAATCGGCTGCGTTTGAAAGGTGAACCCCTCACGTTATCGGTCCGTACAAAACATCACGTTCCACACGGGAGGTAGTTGCACGTAAACGTCCACGTGCGCCCAATACTACCAAACTGTCTAATTAGACACGTAAGCTAGATAATCCCTATTACAGATTTATTGTCCTGTCGTATTGGTTTAAGTTTGTCATTTATTGTATTTTGTTGGGCGGATCTAAAATTGCTTTGGCTTCAATATGATATTTTATTTTTTTTAATCGAAAGTGATGTGCTCTTTTAATGGAAATTTGGATATTAGAAGTATGAGTTAAGTAAAGAGGTTGTAGACATTATTAATGCACTCTCATTCTAACTAAGAACAAACAATTAAATACAAGAGAATAATTAAACTTAACAATTCATCACGCCAATGCTGAAATAAAGCTTAAATTGCTTTCTTGGTTGAAAAGTACCTAGTCTTGCCATAAATATTGTAATAAAGAAAAAAGAAAATTGTTAACTGCAAATAACATTTATTACTTTTACAGTGTGTCAGTTTAATACATAAATATAAAACAATTAAAAATATAAAAAGCTTATTCGAAGTGGTCTCCATTGGCTGCAATACAGTCCTTTAAACGATGAGGCCAGTTATCAATAGAAGCACGCACTCTTTCCATGGGAAAATTCTTCACTGCCAATCGTATAGATTGTTTTAGGGACTCCAAATTATCATGGCGTTTAGAGCAAGCTGTACTCTCTAAAACTGACCACAAATCATAATCCAGCGGATTAAGATCGGGACTAGACGACGGCCAGTCTTCAGCTCTGATGAAGTCCGAAACGTTCGATTCCAACCAAGACTGCGTGGACCGAGCTTTATGACCCGGCGCCGAGTCTTGCTGGAAGGACCATACTTGGTTATTGAACATGGTGATGTTAAGGGGCTTAACTACCTTCTCAAGAATGGTATCTTGATACACTTGTGCCGATGTTTTGATACCTTTTCACAAAAATATGGCTCAGTCACTCCTTCATAGCTAACACCCCACCAAACCATCACTGAAGTCGGATAATGTCCACGTTGCACTCTGTCGACTAATTGGGAAGCTTCCTTAGAGCTTTGAGCATAAATACGGTCATTTTGTTTGTTAAAATGTTGCTCAATTGTAAAAATTTTCTCATCCGTAAACAAAATTTTTCTGTGACCTCCCTTTGCGTACCGCTTCAGTAGTTGTTTCGATTTTACCACCCTATTCTTCTTTAAATTATCAGTTAAGAAATGGCCAGTGCGTCTCTTATAGGCTGCAAGTCCTAAGTCATCTTTTAAAATACGCGACATGGTTCTAGGTGCTATCTTCATTTCCCGAGATAAAATCTTTTGCTTTCGGACAGGATTTCTTCGAATTCTTTCCCTTACTGCTTTGACCACCTTTTTCGTACGAACACTACGTGGACGGCCAGATCTTTTCTGTCACAAACAGAGGAGGTCTCATTGTACCTATTAATAGCCCGGTACACAAACATTTTACTAATACCAAGTGTATGGAGAGTTTTAAAAATTGCATTTGGCTCCATACCTACTTTGTGTAATGCTATCACAGCGATTCGGTTCTCTTTATCACCCCACACCATTTTAATATCGCAAAATATTTTACAATGTATTGGCGCCAAAATGAGAAAACACAATGAACAATCGTATAAAAATGACAGATTCGAAATTCAAATGTAATATTTTTTTATAATTAAGTGTAACAGTATTTATGGCCAGACTAAGTAGTGTGCCAATTTCAAAACTTGAATACGGGTTTCAGCCAACAAGCGCCGTGTTGTCTCGCAATGTTTTATGCAACTTTGTTTTCGTAGCATCTGCATTATGCTGTCGAGTTGCACGGCACCAAAGACATGTTGTTAGGGGAATAACAAACTTGGGTAAATAGAAACATTATTGTTACGTATAAGTTAAACATTCGATAACTCAAGTGTGGGCTCCGATACATTTAATTCTTACCAACCCACTTAGTATTGAACAAAACAATGACGCCTTAACGAATAGTACCAGTACATTTATTCTAAAAATATATGAGCATAAAATTAGTAAGATCGACCCGTAGGATGATCAACCATACATGGTGAACGTTTAGAGCTCATTCATGGTTCATTGTTTAAAACGCTGGCGTGGGTGAGTGATTGTTGCACCCACAACTACATTTTGTGCTAACTGATGAATTGCAGCGTGCGAAACAAATTAAACTCAATTGAACGCGCACAATTAGACGGAAATGCCTCGAGGGAAGGTGGATACCATCGGGTCGAAGCATTACCTTAATACCTTTAAGATCAATAATGCAAATGTAATGTCAGGTGATATTAATCACAGTCATTAACAACATTAACTAAAACTGGGTCTCCGCTAGCACGGGTTTTATAAAACAAATATTTATTTTGACCTTCAAGTATTCGAATACGATGCATTTAATTTCGAAATTAATAACCGTGCCTAAACGTTATTTCACGTTCGAGGAAGAAAAAAATCTAAACATTGTTTTATTTATACGGATATCATGACAACTGCATTCAGATCCACAGAATAAATTCATAACTGAAGATAGCACTATTAAATAACCGTGTTTAAATTATGAATATTTATTTTTTTATCATGATACAAGTTAATGAAGCCAGTTATGACACGCTTACTTTCTTACGTAATAATTAGCAAGGAGATAACTTTATACTCGCACGGGTCAGACAGACTGACGCGACAACCTGTAATAATCTACTTTTACAACACATAAAATGGATGACGAAATACTAAACTTTGTCACGTAAACACGTGTTAAAGATAACAAACATAAACATGAACAATTAAAGTACTGTTCACTGGCCGAAATCTGTTGCTTTAAAACTGCCGTTTCCCCAATATTACGTGATGCGTTTGGCCCAGATGTTGATGAGACAATGAGAATCAGTGATTCATAGGTGTTTGATCCGTAACATTATGCAAGGCATACAAATGAGAATGTTAATAAAACATTAGATGATACGACAACGCACGCACGTACGCCTCCTCTTAAATTAACTGTGAATCTATGAAAGGCAATAAAATTGTGGTAGATATGGAATGCGGAGGGTCATTGGCTATATAAAAGGCATACAAAATTGATACGATAGACTGACGAATTTGTAGCTCTTTAACTTTTAAATGGTAAAAATGTGTATGATTGTGACTATGATTTTTGGTTAAGTAAGGAATGCAAGATATATGTTTTGTTTTTATATTTATAATAATGAAAATTGGTATAGCCTTCTGATGGTTTCAAACGACTATGTACTACTCATTGGTTATTAGTAAATCAATTATTAGGTAAATTTTGCAGCATCATCCATTAAATAGATTTACCATACTTAGACGACTGTGCATAAATAGATTTACCATACTTAGACGAAAGTCTTCTACAACAATCAGAATATCATCAACAGTAAACTTACAATATAATCGTTACAACTACAAAATATCTCGCTCACAATCTCTCTAAATAATCAAAAATCTTAAAAACAATAAGAACGAATAAACTAGGTGATATTATTAAAGTAAATGCGATGCAGCGATAACAAAAAACAAAATTTGAACATGAATAATGCTCAAATATTTATACTTAAAATAAAAATGCTACAAATTTCTCATTTCGCTATAAAAACGCGCAATTTTAACTAATCAAACAGATACAAAGGAACCAACTAAAACAATTAATATTCTGAATTTAATTTAAACGAATTGAAAAGATTATTTAATAAACTGCCACGATCCTCCAATAATTATATTCGTTGTTGTTGGGGTATGATGCATGTAATCTAACAGTTTCCTCCCCAACATAAATTACCTTTCACAGTGACCCCAAAACGTATCAATTAAGAAAATTACAAAAATCATAGGATGCCTCGCGGTGAGCAGTAATTATATTGTTCACAATTGATAGCTTGCTCAGTTTCCGAGTAACTAAGTATGCAAATGTAATGAAAGGGTGCCTGTATTATTCAATACCCAGCCAGTTAATAAATTGACTCTGTAATAATTTGTAATTACATCAATAATTCAATGCAGAGTGGCTCGATTAACTTCAAAGTGGAAACATGACACCAAGCAATGTTAACATTTGCTCGCGGTTTTACATGCGTGAAAGTATTTTTGGATATAATAGACACTATAATATCCATCCAAATTGGTAGATTTTTTAACATCTGTTAGGCAGCAGCCCCTCTTACGTTCGAGTTCAAAGAGCACAGTGTTCTGTTCTTTTCTAGGTGGCATTGAAACTATTAATTAACAACATTCATACGGGAATGCTTTAAAATTCGAATCATCTTGTATGATACGTATTGAGACACACTGTGCAATGACGTCCAATAATCTTACTCTAGCCAGTTTCAAAATAGCCGCTAACGATCCGCGTTCACGTGAAACGGATATGTGGAAATGCGCGTGCGCTTGAATTTATGGTAATGTTTTAACATTTGTGCGGCGAAACACGACCGACTACATATTGACCTCACATATTACGTTCATAACTCGCGAGATTGTTACTGTGACTCCATTTCCCTTAATGCTTTACGATTGTGGCAATTTGGTAATAGTCAACGATTATTCGCGGTCTCTGGTATTATGGCGAAAATCGAAAATTTTAAGGTTGTTGGATTGGAACCCACCAATCTGCATAGCATAGTGTTTGATCAATTGAGGTTTAGCCAAGCTATGAGTTCATATCTAGCATTAAGCGGAAAAAGAAGTTTAATTATTGAGACCCACTTTCGCACAATCTAATTATGTAATACACATGGCATTATTGTCGACAAGTCTATTTAAGTATGTAGTGTGTCGTCTTATACTTAAAACTAGGCATATTATACCCAATGAATTTATTTTGTAAACGCTTAAGGATAAAGATTCCACATCCAGTCTCCCGCTCTTTTTTTAGACCCCAACTCTAAAAAAATGGTGCGCTTACTGTAGTTTTAGAAGTTATCTTTTGAAATTTATAATACGATTCGATTATTGAGACGGGCCCAGCTACCTTAACCACTGTAGCTATAAGAACTGACTGAAAGACTGTCCATCACTTTTCTGAATAATACCTTTATAGTATGAACTGCATTCAAAGATTTCGATAAAATATACCTACAGTGAGCAAGAAAATGGGCAAATTATGCAAAATCTGTTTTGATGCCAATAAGGGTTAAAATATTTCTAAAAACTACACCCTGTAGGTATATATCTTTACTTTGGCTGTTCAATTTTTTTATAATGTGGATATTGTTTCGTTAATTTTATAACGAAAATGGCAGGAAAACTATTGAATTTCTGCATCACCTCCTAAAGTACAAATCATTATAATAAGAAACCTACACTATTAAATAGACAATTTAATAATGAATATTTAATAGTTTCAATTATTAAAAATATAAAGTCCTAAAACTGATTATTTAAAGAAGTGATTCGTATATTATTGGATATTCTGTCTATCTATCTGTTTTAAACATTTTAATACCACATAGAACATTGGAGAATTTGAATATCTCACTAAAGGTCTAGATGTGATCAGTTATTTCGCAAACCGACGGTTTGTATCAAACAACGTTGCTCATACAAATGAAACTGGTTATAAGGACATTGAAAGGTGTGCCTTTGACGGTCGCACAAGCTGAAAGTTGTACCCAAACGTGGTTGTGTATCATGTTGTCAGTTAGGTTCTTTACACTTTTACAATAAAAATTTTCAATGATGGAATAGCTTCTATGTATCTTCGATTCAAAACTGTGGTGTACGATTGTATATGATTGTATCAAAATATTTGGGATTATTAAAACGTTGGTAACAAAAGTATCTATTGGTTTAATGCAGCGCAATATTCAACATATAGCTAAAAATTAAATTTATATGAATTATGCATAAACGTTTCAATTAAAATATGAACCATTATAAATTGTTTGGTGTCAAGCACCCATATTTTGATAACGTATTGTTTTTCTTTCACATTCCTCTTGTAATCAGCGTTCAACACTGAATGTTGTCGCTCAATTCGATCTACATTAACAGTGACATTAACTTACTCTCAAGACATTCGTTTTTAGTCATTATTATTTAATCGTGTATATTATTTTTTTTATAAATGGTATAATGACTAAACCACGATCAGAAGAGAAAATCGCGGAACATATTTACTAATATCGAGGAAGTATTGGTTTACCATTGTCCACTTATAAATGTTTCCTAGTCAATCATAGTAAAAGCATAGGCGTTCTTTATCGAAACATATTAAATCACATAACGTAACCCGGAAGAACAAACTGCTCTTATGTTTCTTGCCATGAAAAAAACTTCCTAATTTAAATACGTACTCTGAACGTTGAGAACAATGCAATTAAATATTTAACCAAAAAATAAAAAATGACACGAACAAGCAATAAAGACATCAATTTAGACTGACAATAATTGTATCAAAGATACCCTAATGCCACGGGTAATTAACTTAAATGACTTGAACTAAATAAAGAAAGTACAAATTAAGGAAACAAAAGCGGCAACGTAATGTGTTACTCAACGAGTAGATAGAATCGTTGGTGGGCGAGCCGTGTGCTGTATGCGGCGTACCGAGCGCACCGCAGCCTCTACTTTGAAACATTGGTTACAGCGACGAATCAACCACTCAACACAGATAAGAGCGGGTTAAAATTTAAGCCGTAGAAGTGCGCAAGCGGCAACCGTCAGCAATAAAGCGGCGAGGCGCGGCGCGACGTCCGCCACCACTCGCATGAATCATATGGGCTACTTAAGATTCTTTAATGGTTTAAGCGTCTGGACTGCGAACGAGCGTTGACGCCTTCCAATGAAGATAAAGGGGTTTAGATTGATTAATAACACTTTATAAGGCTGCGTACGTGAGATAACTATAATGCTGAATAAAGACATTCGTGAACACGTCGCGTCTCGCTCTCGCCTGGGGTGATGTATCCGGTGCACATTGAAGGACGGAGCCTGCTATTGTAGTCGCCATCAAAACACAGTGATGCCGACGTTTAATTGATAGTTTGAGTGGCTAAACACCAAGTATAGCACAGTGACACGCTTAATGTCCCTTTAACGGAACTAATGAGTCCGGCCCCGCCGTGACAACGGCGGCTCGCAACTCGCAGCCTTTTCCGTCAGCTATTTGTGTCACACTGGTCCTGTACTTGACTTGGTACCGGTATACAGACTTACAATATATCATGTACAATGTGGTACTTTTTGTACCTAAATTAATTAAATATTATGTATACATAATACTATGTGAATTGAAACTAGTCTATTGAAAATGTAAATACAAATATAGTGGCACACAAACATCATGTATAACAAAGAGTCGATAGTCGAAACGTTATTGGTCTGGCTGCACATGGCCTGCAGACTTGAGAGTTTGAGAGTGGGCGCACACAATACGGTGAATCACCCACAGCTGTGAATGAAGTGTGTTAGACAGTGGGTCGGTGATCCCGAAACAAAAATAGACGCTCCGTTGTTATAACTTGCGCCGCGTTTACTATTTCAACGCGCTACACTGCTTCAGGTAAATTACTATGAGCATTTACTTTCCTTCGTTGGTGGCGAGGTAAAAATAGCTTCGAAAGTTAATTATTCCCAGTTTGGTTTGAAAACCTAGAATGGCAACAGCAACGCAGTTATATTTAACACAGTTTTTACGTTGCACAGCAAGTTGATTATGAAAATAAGCAAAACCTACCAAGCCTAATGGAGGCTGCTTCTGATTCTTTTTATAGGAACCCCGATCATACCATTTAAAGTCTTTCCGTTCCTATCTATCAAACGGGACCCATAAACATATAAACATGTACAGCCGTGAAACAACATTCACTTATAAACAAGGAAACGTCGGGCGCCATGGTCCGGTAATCTGGGTCGACATTACGTTTTTACCATAACTCTTTCACCTCCCACAATCACTGAGAGCAATCAGACATATATTTTTATAAGCGTTGAAAGCATCATAGCAAACAATGACGTGGATTTAAATCTATAAATACTGACATGTACGTTTCGAATGTGTTGAAAGTCTGCATTGATTACAACACTGTTCTAGGAAGTGTGCAGATTGCGATATTCGTCATACATCACGGTGACACTTGAAAGAGAGACAATCGATTGTTTCAGAGTAGTGGGACACTTTCACCCGGAGCCCTGGTCGGGTATTAATTCCAAATTGTATATAATCCAGTTCGTTATCGGCGGGTGGATAATGTCGAGCTGAACATTAAAATTCACATGCAAGCCACGTTTCGTAAAGGTTACGCTCAAAGAAACTCTGATACATTGTTTGGACACTTTCTACTCGTTCATAGAGCCTATGAATTAATTTTTGATATACCGAAATGTCAGGCTATTAGTTTCTATGTCTTTTTGATAATGAAGTGATGAAAAAACGCAATAAAAAATTATATATAAGAATTACTGTCCTATTAAACGACATACTTGGTGTTGTAATCGTGCTATTTCTGTTAACTAATTACATAGAAAAAATATATTTTTCAAAACTTCCGAAATAATGTTTCTATAAGCATTCTTCATCAACTATAATGATATAAACTTAAAAAATGTACCGATATCATACTAAATATTTGCAACAAAATGTTTAATGGCAAATGGGCCGTGCACTACTTGCTCGTTCAGATAACTTGAAAGTCTACATAATTGTATATAATATACTGACATGGTACACCACAGAAATTGGTAAATGAAAAATTACACCACAATGATTAATTTCATTTTAAAAAAGACTCAAATTTATTACACTTACCGCGCAAGGAAAGTAAACAAATTAATCAACGGTTCAGATGCCTTTGACTTTATGGAATTTTTCCTGCGACATGTCATTACTCATGGCATCAGCGACAGTCAGGCTAAGGCATTTCTCTACGCGCTAATTAAAGTGCGCGACGATATCCGATAATACGGTATCATGTGGCAATATGTCACACGAAACGCGGGACGAGGCGCGGCTCGATGACTTCGCTCGCAGGGCTCTGGTTTCTTGCGGTCCAATAATGCTCTTGTATTTGTCCTACTACAAATGGTTCTAAGTCAAAGACGATGTTCTTACACACTACGATGTTTATACTTTTATGTATTTATGCGTTCTTGAATAATTTTGGCCAATCTGATCCATTTTGAGAGAAGGTTGAGTCAATCCAGCTAAAATGTAATAACTTAAACCTAAAATTCCAATTTTAATATCTGTTTCTCAAAAACTAATCGACGCATTACAATATCATAGATATTGGCGGTTAGAAAACATTTTAAACGAATGTTGGTGAAAGAGGTTGATGTCATAAATTTAAACACCTACGATTAGCATTTGAACAAATTAATTTATTCTTGTTAATTCAAAGCCTTTGCAACGAGGATTTCTGGGAAATGGCCAAACGTGACCCATGACGCATGCATGTTTGACGAAGCCCCGTAATTTCCTGATTGGATATTACCTATATTCATCAGTAATTCAAATTATTGTCGGTTAGCGGATTTCCTTTAACCTTTGCAAGACTATAAACGATATATATATGTATTAGTGATGTAACGAATGTAATTTTTTGAACATTCGCGAATGCGAATGCGAATATCTGCTACCGACATTCGCGAATGCGAATGTTTAGTTTTTGTTCAAATTTGGCGCCAATATTCTATGGCTAAATAGTTAATTAAATGGTATGTTTTAAGAAAGAGTTATAGTTTATTGTAGAAGAATATTGTTTTAGTTTATTTAATATATTCTTTAGATATTTATTCAAGATGATAATTATCTAAACATTAAAAAGTTATGTAAAGACTGATAAAAAAATTATAGAAGAATTTGTTTCTTTCAAATGCTTTTAATTTCTTACTTGCTATTGTGTTACAAGTTCTAATGAGAATTGAATTTTTAAGCTTTATTAAAGTAAATGAAATAATTTTGTGTTGACCTCAGAGCGCTGCCGTACCGCACATGCAGTAGAACTATGCCACCGAGGCAGTCCCCTATTATCTTCAAATATTTTTTATCTGATAACATTCGCAAAACATTCGCAGAAATTTTGCGAATATCCAAAAATATGCGAATATTCGCGAATGCGAATGCGAATATTCGTTACATCACTAATATGTATAACATAGATGGTATCTATGTGTATATTCATTTATATATAAAACCAGTTCTTCTAGGTGTATCGTCTTTTCTAATCTTGTTTAACTCCAGGATGTTTGGTATCCTGTATAGTTATTAACAATTAATTATTAGTATCTGTGACAAACTTCAATGAAATACAAGATTAATTAATTGAGAGAAACATGATTATAATAACTACCGCCTTATTAATAACAGTGATACGTAATGCAATGGTTAGCTTTACTATGTTGAGTGACATTTAATGTCGGAGGAAGCAAGAAGCAGGTGTATACAACGATATAGGAACTTGAATGGAAAGTAAGACTTTTAGTATTTCAACCACATTAATGAAATCAAAGTATAAAAATATTTGAAAAAAGAAAATATAGTTTATTAGCTGAGTGTAACAACAAGAACTGTTATAAAATTATCACTCCACTTCTTATTTTTAAAGTGTATTATCACGCCTAGGAATGTTCGATGATAAAAAAAAAGATAAAAACTGTTTAAACAATAAACACCAAATGTTACATCGAGCTATAAACGACAATCGTCAACATAAAAAGACATATTAACAATTAAATGTCAGTTTTAATTACCCACCCGCAGGATGTCGTGCTTCTAATAATTATAAAACAAACATGGAATACACACAAATTACAAAGTATAACCAACAATAATAAAATAATAAGGGACATATTAAACGAAAATGTTTTAAGAGGAGAACATCTTTATAAATATTAAAACGTGGTGTTCAAGTTTATTACGAAACGAGAATTCGATTTAGCAGTTCATATAATTCTGGGTGGAAGGCGGAAACGGCGGCGGAAACAGGCGTCATGCTTCGTGGCCTGCGCGAACATTATGACTTGACGTCACCGGCCGTACCAGCGCAATGTTGATGACAATACCACGATAAATCCATTTATCAACTGCGCTAAACGTTCACGTAACAATTTGGAGGGTTGGACTCGAGCTAGTGACGATGGTAACGAAGCAATATGTGCTAGATAAGTAATCGTTTATTTACAGCTGCGATGTCCTGTTAGTTGCTTAGGATTCTTGGAAAATGCGACGACGCTGTCGGGCCCACAATAATACATCACGTTGGCAGTATTCGTTTATTTGGGCACATTACATCAATCGATAAAAATATATTGAGAAATTGTTGACTGATACATTCTTTGTGGCTCAAGATTGACTCGTTTTCATAATGGTAATTCTAAGAACCATTTGGTCCCTTGATGGCGATTAAAACGTGAAAGTGACGTAGACCTAGATATACTCAGGTCGGGTAATTCAATTACACCTGAGATGCTATTAAGAATTGAATCTTGAGCTCTCGATATCGTAATAGCTTCTTTCCCTATCACATCATGCGCTCCTACCTCTAGGAAAATTATAGCCGTAATCTACTGTTGAGTTCTTCTAGGAATATATTAAAACATGTTTCATGTTCCTCTTTGACCTGAATTGAGATGATCCGTATCATCGCCATTGACACCGATACGATCGTAGATAAGTTATTATCGATATAGGATCTCTGTTCGCAGAAGCTGATAACGATGTTGGAATTTCCAGCAATTAGAATATTTGTTTTGTGTTGTTTTTTTTGTTGTTTGTGTTGTTGTACTGCCTCGGTGGCGTAGTTGTATTGCATGTCCGGTACAATAGCGCTCTGAGGTCCTGGGCTCGAATCCCGGGTCGGGCAAAGTGATATTTGGGTTTGTCTGCTCAGTATCAGCCCGGAGTCTGGAATTTGTGCCCGATATGGCGATAGGCTCGCCCCCTATCACATCATGGGACGGAACATATATGGCGAAAAGTGGGTGCCCTAGTTGCGCCTCTGCATACCCCTTCGGGGATAAAATGCGTGATGTTATGTATGTATGTAGCATATTTGTTATGAAATGACAGCTTGTGTTTCGATTACATCCCTAATGCCTTATTCTAAGATCGGTAGCACCTCCGTGATTGTTTTGTAATTTTGGGCGTTTATAGGACCTGGAAATAAATGAGAGCACTAAAAATCGGGGGATAAAAATTCATGAGTCTTTGCAATAAAAATTAAGAGCCGAAACTGTAATGAAGTAGATATCAAAACATACAGCACTGACATCACGTAATATAAAAAACTGGGAAATAACGATTACGGACATGATTCCGATAATACAGGCTTTTCTTTACACGCAGTAACTAAGCAAGCCAAACCACGTACGGACGCAAACGAAATTAGAAGACATACGTTTGACAGCAAGTGGAACGGAATGTGATACGTGATACATTTAGTTCACCTTTATCAAATATCATGAGTATCGTTTGACGTTTCAAGGAGATTACACGTTTTGATATACCCGAGATATAATATAAGTTTTCAACACAACTAAAGTTTCTTCATTGTACGTATCGGCTTTGTATTTCACAATGTACAATTGCGAATAGCAAACGTAACACATTGCGGTGTGTTAGTTCTAACTATTTTCAGTCATTTATTACAATTCTTTACCGCATGATTGTCCGCTGTTTTGTCATCGCAAATATTATTTGAAATATTAACGCGAATTACTTCCATTGCTACTTTGGCTTACGTGCATAACGTGGTCTCATCTTTCACGAATATTTTACAACCGTTCAATTAATTTCCTGGAATTTACATTCTTTATACACAAAATATTTTATTGACACGTTTTATGACTAACAACGGAACACGAATATAACTTAAAATTCTGAATTTTCCAGACTCATATTGAACGTTAACATCCTGTTATACTTGAGCTAGTTATTCATACAAAAATCTCCACTCAATCATGACGAATCACATCAAAGTGTTTAGCCATAAACGTATTTTTAGTGGATCAGATTAACCATATCGAATGTAGTATTATTCGCTGCACTGTACAAAAACACTTGAGTTTTGACATTTCAATGTTTTTTTTTTCCGGAATCAAAGTCCGGAACGTCCGTGGATGTCATCCGTTGTTTTACGCGGACTGCAAAAAGCGGAACATGATCTCTGGGACCGAGACGGGAAAAAATATTATGATCAATATAACTTGTTTCATTTCCGATCTGTTATTGTTGACTTTTGTAATAAAGTATGTCTATTACAATCAAATCGAATAATAATATATTTTTACAGATGGTTTCAACGTTGTGAGATACAAAGATGCTTGTTCCGTTAAGCATGAAATTACATTTTATCATAAATGGCAACTTGGATAATAAAGTGTCTGTTATTCAGAGAACTTTTCAAATGAAGCATTTTATTAGTTCGCAAGTCTGTGTGTATTACAACAAAGAGAGACCAAATGTTTTAATTGTGTACGTATGGTATCTTCTTCTATGTTGTTTTATGACTGAAGGGCGTGTAGGCTTTGGTAAGACTACCAAGGCGCTGATGAACTAACGACGTATGATATAATTTGCAAAAAATAATATTTTTGAGATGGTGCCACAGTATTGTCTATTTATGCCGCCAAGCAACACAAACGGAAACACTCCTTAAAGAACATTGTATTAAGTGAACATCATATTACTCTAAGAACAAAAATTTAACTATAATAATGGAAGTTTTTTGAAATCAAGAGCACGTTCAAGAGCAAAAAAGTAGCTCTTATCGATCAAATACGAACATCAACATTATCTAACATATCGAGAGCGCCATAAGTTTCTAAACAGAAAGATTTACGAGGCGTGCGAATACTCGCGAGCAAATATCACGTAACTGTATCTAACAAATCATTGTATTAGAAAATTCCAATAAAAACTGTAATGTCGTTAGAATACACTGCCACGGCATCAATTATACGCAAATCGAATCCGACAACAATCCTAACATAAGAAATACAATACATAGCTAATTCTTTATTATTGTTAGTACCATAATGTTTATTTGTAGTCTCATAACACGCGTTTATCGTGATGTGTTAGTTAAAAAGAAATTGGAAAGTTCATTCATACATTCGAGAGTGGCATACGAGCGCGGCGAGTCGACGAATCCGTATCGTATGAAGCACGTTCCATATATCTCAAGATGTGTCTCTGCACGCAAACTTTATTATCTCACACCGTCGATCGTTCGATATGCACGTAAGAGGTTATTTAAAATAGAATATAATGTAGTTGCACAATATTAATGGTGACTTTCACGACTATAAACAGTCTACGTCCGGTATATGGCAATGGCGGGCCATTATGATTTTTAAGCAGGTTATGAATTAATAAACGTGCATATTTAATAACTACTGTGGTATTAATAAACTAAATGATTTATTGAGTTAACTATAGACGTTATCTCGAATATCTATAATAATAATTATAGATATTCGAGTGGTAGTCCCGGTTTTGTGCTGCAAACTTGTGCAAGCCCGTTCTTACATTATTACTTAGATTCATCATTCATCATCATTGTCTGCCCACATCTACCCACTGTTAATGACATAAATGAGTCGCACATTAACCATATTTTATAAGAAAAATACCAAACCGGCACAATCCTAATTGACAATGTTTAATAGTAATCATATTTGTTTTAGCTTCGTAGAAAATCATTTAGAATGTATACGACTTTTGAACTTGAAGATAAAGATTTAAATAGAATAAACATAATATGTATTTATAAATAAACTTATCAATGACACACCGTTTTGCTCGCTCATAATGAATGAGTAAAATGATAATGAAAGATTGATTTGTTAATGAATGAATGGTATGACATGTTTTCCTATTACTTTCGGTGCGTGGAGAAATTATACCTAGAATAACACGCGTATAATAAATATTATTTTCCGCTTCAATATAGTCTTTAGTATACACAAGTAGGCAATAAAAACGTTATCGTCAATTTAGATGTTTACCAAACTTTTTATATAAATTTAACAATTCTCTACTTTTTGCTATAAAATTCAGAATCGATTGGGAGTTGTCCAATGACACAATTATTACATTAATTTTAGATTTTCGACGCTGGCGAGGTGAAGTCAAGCGGCTGCTAACTGTATTGGACATATTTGACAAACAATTAATTTTTAGCGTGAGATAGTAATAAGATTCCTATAATCCCATCTAGGTATCTAGAACAATACAGTAAATATTGTTTAGTACTGTTCATCCATCGGAAATTGAAGGTGACTTTAACCTAAATCTCATGAGTTTGTTTATTCCAAAACTATCTTATAGTTGTAATCGACTATCATGTTTGCACTACTAAGTTCTATCCGGACTGGTATATTATACTCACGAACAAGGCACAATCAATGAACACAGTAAGAAACAGAGCTGTAGGGGACTGGAGGCTGCGTAGTACAAACAACCGACGTGATAATAACACCACGTTTGTATTGAAGTGTAGCGGGGAAGCCGGGCCAGTAACCCATTTATTGCCGCGACGTAGGGTTGTCAGTTATAGGATATCATATGAAATTTTATGTTTTTATCATTGTTTGACTGACAATCGCAAGTAAGTGGAAATATATAGCAGAACATGATTTTTTTTTCATTTCATCTTATTAACAGTAAAACATTTGATCAAAGCATAACATCTCTAAAACAAGTATGATGATCTAATCCAAGTGATAATTTTAACTCGGTGTTATTCGGACAGCCCTGGCGGTGGCCCGCACTCGGTGGCCAGTGGGCGGTAATTGAATTATACTCCTCTGCTCGAAGATTCAATCGGCGAGTCGTGAGTCTCGTAATCATAATTGTAAATAAACATTAGACTTTCTGTTTCAAAGGAACGCCTTAACACGGTTTTTGACAAGATATATTTACTGTCCCTGCTTCCGACTTACTCTGCCCTCGGCCACTCGATGGTATTGTTTATTTATGACTAACCGTTTTCAAGATGTTTTGAACAAAATATGTAGACCACTTTCACATTCAATCTGAATTTCGCAACTGACAACGATTATTCTGCAATCCGTTTATTTTAGGCCGTTTAATCAATTTTGACAGTGTTTTATAATGCAAGAATCTAACCACCCAATGATCTAGTTTCGTCCATTGTTGATGAATGACCGACGCAAAAAGAAAAAATACAGCATCCAAAAAGATTTAATAGTTATGAAATTTGCAAAAGGCAATAAAAAATAATAAGAAAGGATGGTTACATTCCCTTTGTCATCGTGTTCAGACTAATTAAGAATGCTGTAATAATAAATGGGGGCAATTAGCTAAAGTTATGAAATTGTGAACATTATGAGTATTCTTTTATGGAAGTAGGTAAAACTCTTATTTTAAATTATAAATACAATAAATGATGCTTTTACATATAGGTTCTCAAGCCTATTTCGTCAACTGTCTACTTTACGAATAAATTATCTTCTAGCGCCCACCGAAATTACTTTATTTTAAAAATACCTAGTGTGTCATATGAGTAATAAACTATTTCTGAATTAAAACTTACATCCTTACTAATATTGTAAATGCAAAGCTATGTGTTTGTTTGATCGTCACTTTTTCACGGTTACACTGAACGGATTTAGGTGAAATATGAACAAAGATAATTTAAACCTGTAGGACGGACTGCCCCTTTAAAGTGCCCAGCGCCCACAAGGCGGCATTATCACACAATTTGAGAAAGACTGCTTTAGCATAATACATACTTGCTGTTTTAGAAGGCGTGATGTTTTATTTTTCAAAATCATAGGCGCTTACCTGTAAAAAAGAAAACAAGAAATAAATAATAATCCAAATATACAAAAAAAAAAATAGATTATTACAAATCAGACTTACATAAGAGCTTAAAATATACAAAAGTAAATAAAATTACAGGAAATTATAAACTACAAGGCATATTACCAGGGGTACCCAAACTAGGCAAAGCCTGTATCTTGGGAAAAATAGTTATAGTTGTATACTCTATAGGCGTAGTGGGACTTAAAATTAATGGTGCTCCCACATTGCCGTTAGAAAATGTTTATAGCGCTCTTATTGGATGCGCCAAACGCTAAAAGCTAGAGAAAAATATAGTGCTACTAAACATTTTCTAACATGAAAACATTTTTTAACATTTGTGATTAAATGTTTGCCAACAAATGTTTACTAAGTACTAAACATTTTCTAACGGCAATGTGGGAGCACCTTAAATTTAATAAATGTCATGGTAGTGTCTAACGTAAAACAATTAAGTTATGTATGTATCCATGTGACTTATTTTAACATCACCGAGGTGGAAATGATTACATCACGTTCCTAATAATAACTGATGCAACAATTGTACTGAATAATTTTATCATTCTAGAAATCCTATTAACCTAAATTAGCTTTTGCTTTTGTTGTAGTTATTTGTAACGATATCACGGTTTAATTCGTTCGATTAATTTCGATTAATTGTCAATGTGTTTTGTTGAGTAAAGATAAATTTAAAGATCTCTTTATGTTTCTTTATAAACGGATTTATAAAAAATCTGAAGGTGTCTTTATAAACGATTTTTTGTTGTTTTTTCCCGCCGTGTGTGGCGTTGTTGTTCTCTCTTATGTCAAAATATGTGGTACTGTTAATTTCGCGTGCGAATAATAAATAAATATTGAAGAAACCTTACTCAATTTTTGAAATATAGTTATAACACAACATTTTAAAAATAAAAATTCCAATTATTATGACTTATTTCGACTTTTAGAAAATTTGTTGTTATGCTTTAATTGATTATCGATATAATATTGTTAAAAACATATATATTGCTTACTTATTATATTTAATTCACTGCATTATGTAGTGAACAATTTATATGTAGTATAAACCTAGTTTCGTAATTTTAATTTCGTAATCGTATCAAGTCACAGGGGTATCGGGAAATCTCGAACAATAATCCGAACAAATTATTAGTTGCTAAACTTTTTTTATTACCTACACACTAAGTTTCCTGAACATAATAAATATACCACATTACAAACATCTTCAACTAATGGAATTTTGAAATGTGGAACATGCGTTTTTTTTTATTTTACCAAAAGGCATAGCGTAGAACACAATCAAGTTTGTGTTTGATTTGAATCGTTGCTGTACGATTTGAATTTAAATACTGTTTTGGATCTTCGCAGTTTTTAAAGATCTCAATAAGATAATTGTTCATAATATCAGCGCATCATCATCTGGCCAGAACGAAAAATCAGTCAACCTCATCAAAAGTGAATCACATATTGAATCTACGTAACAATATATTCGATACATTTTAAGGTCAATTCAAAATGACATTTATATAACGAAACAGTATCACATAGTGCTTTACTGGAAATGTTAGATAAACATCGTTCGCTATGCGCAAGCGAACATTTAGCGTGAAACAATAAGGTATGTATCGCGGGCATCAGCCATGTGTATCAGGCATCAGCTATCAGAAACAGCGCCGAGCCACTGCTACCGACTCAGACATGCATGTCCCGCTTTTTTCAAGTACGAAATTTATGTATGTGGGTACGAACGTTTCAATATTTATGACTACTGCAATACTTGTACAAAACTCGAGTATGTACTTATATAAATTGTTGTCTGGATTGTTTGTCTTTCGATATGTTGATACGTGCGTTGTACCAGTAAACATAATTGTTACTTATTTTAACAATACAGATGTACGACGAAAATCACAAGTTACTTTCAGAAACTTCGAGAACATCGCAAGTGTGCAAACACCGTGCATTGTTTCTGTGCGTGCGTACGTATTTGTTGTAGTAGGTAGCGTCTATATTTGCTTTACCGATTTACGGCTTTGCTTTTGAATAGCCTGGTATACTACAAAGAAATAAAATACAGTTATTGCTAAGTGCTATTTTCCTGTTAAGCATTCCTAAGACGACGTGATGCAGTCTTTGGTTATTGCCATCAACAAAAAACTAAATTACAGATGAGACGGCACAATGTCATATTATACACACAGTGCCATATAATATTACTGGCAAATGTAAAGGCGACAGATGAAAAATAATATTGTTAGATATTGAAAATAGAATAATGTGGTTCTCCTGCGGCCGCCGCCCAGCCCGTTCTGCATGAACGGTATCCTCGCTTCGCGCAATGGAACGTGACTTGCCAATGTCCATTCGAAACTCCCTCCACGATGGACATTTTATTAATCACAAAGTATAGACTACGACAAGACAAATACATTTTTTGAATATTTTACCTAATCAAATAATGATACAAATATTATTTATTCAACAATAAACGCCTTAGCAGGGATCAAATTAATATGGGCGTTTGGTACGGTTCGTACGGAATGCTAGTTAACAGTAAAGCCGATGCATGCTTGCAGTTTGTGCCAATTTATTCAACAAAAAAACTTCGCATAGTGCTCGATAGATATAATTAGTACCCCGACCAGCCAGACCGGTATTCAATAAACTGTACCAACGCAAAGCATTTGACACTTTCTATTTATGTTCTACCGTATATCCACCACAAACGGTGCTATGTGACATAAGTGTATTCCTACAAGAATTGAATATTCTTCCTATTGTTAGGGCCAATACATTTATTACGTAGCCACTGAGGCATGTGAGCGTCGTTACACAATATGGAATCATGCACGTCACGCGCTTTGATGGATTTTCTTTCTTGGTTTAGTTCAAGTGGAGTTTTACAAACATGGAGGCACTGATTTATATTGTGAAATGTAAGAGGCTGCCAACTGCCAAGTTGCCTGCCGTTCGAGACGAATGCACCGTAGATAGTAAACAACCGCAGCACTACGCATGCGGTTGGTGGCACTAGCTCGGAACATGAAAAAGATGTCACATAACGTGACTTTATCGATAGAAATATAAAAGCTATATTGCTAACGTTAACTTATAATTTTCAAATAATCGCGTAGACACATAAATCGAGCGAAGACAAAGTTATCTCAATGCGGGTAGAACAGAAAAGGGAGTATTCGAGTCGCCAGTAAAACGATTTATCAGATTATTTGCTTAACAGCTTTTAATCAACGAGACTAATCGCGCCGGCATCAAGTTGTAAGAAAAAAGAACTGGCGATGGATAGATAACAGATAGAAAGCGCAGTTGAAACACCACTAACCGCGTTACGCACACTGAACAGTCTTCAAACTATACCCTACTCAGCACAAATAAGGCGAGCTCCGTTAAAAACTGTTATATACCCTCAAGTGCAGCGCACGTCTAAGCACATAGATGTAACACTTCAGCGGGGTCGGCTGATATAAGTGGAATCAGCGAGGCATAAGTATAGGCTATTTACGCACCGCTTTCATTGAATTAAAACAACATTAACCAGAACTTATCTTTATAACAAAAAAATCTTGCAATTAATTTAAGCGGTATTAATTTTTTCATTAAATTCAGAAACCGTTATATTTATTATTACAAAAGCATTAAATGTTTAACAGCTCGCAGACAATCGTAATGAACTATGCATTTTATAGCTAAATATACGAGTTTATTCTAAGTCACTATAAGTAGATAGGTTTTTGCTTATTTAAATGATTTTAATTTTCCGTATGGAAACTTTCATCGTAACCTATTAGGTCGATGACGCGATCGCATAAACAATCATCCATACGTTTTGGTTTAACATGTGGAATTATGCCTTGTGCTTTATAAAGATGAAGATTTCGTTCCAGCGAATTTCCTTTAGAGGAACAAACAATGAGTGCGTAATCAGCGACCGAGCTGTTACTTTTGTTGCCGCGCAAAGGTCTGGCAAACGATTCGAAATCAACAAAAGGTGGCCAATGTCAAACGTAACAAGGTTATTTGCAAACCGTTCGCATTGAATAAAGGCGGTGGATCTGCATTCTGGTCGCGTTAGAGCTAGTCATCTGGACATATTTGGATCGAATCTCCATGCAAGAATCTCGCAAGTTAATTTGTTTTAAGTCTCTTTTGAGATTTTGTGTTGGTGTGCCTCGTATGGACTGTGCTGTGCGTCATGGATCTATTTGCGCGGATGTAACAACGCCTTCATATTGGGATCTATGCCGTTTATATTAATTTTGGACATCCCATTTCCTTTGAATAAACTAAATTAGATGTAATTAAAGAGTTGACATTTTAAACAAGTTATCAAATTCAATTTATGAAACAATATAAAACAGTTGTTCAAAAATCCAAAGTGCATTTAAATATTTACAGCATTATTTGATTTTATTTAATACATGCATTGATATTGTTTCAAAACTACATACATAAATATGTAACTACGATGCTTGTTTTAATATAATTTTACTTTAAACTTTGTAAGAATTTAAATACAAGAGTTACAAGTTTGTATTTTACATGATGTAAGTGTCAGACTCCACACAATGGATTTAACATCAGTCATCAGCGTGTTACAACACAGCTGCAGGTTTATTGCGAGGGTGGCTAGCGATGCGTGTTTTTGTATATCATAACGTCACGCTTGTATTCATGTAGGGGTAGCGAGAAAGACAAATTGTGCATATTGGATTTTAGAATATTCATATTTCAGTGCGATAGATTCGTTATCTATATCACCAGAGCTAATCTCGACTAGCTCTATAATTTATAATTCCAGATAACTGATGTTTTTCTAGCTGAAGATTGGTATTGTCTTTTTTGGCAATTTGGGGCTTACAGTTGACGTATACTCCAACTGGGGCAATGGGACAAAATCTAATAAGACTAGTTAGTGATTATTAGCAATATAAATATTTTTTTTTATCTATATTCACAAGACATTTGAACAGATTGGTATAATTAGTAACTAAGTAATTATTATTTTATGGTACTTCGTGCCGGATTAGTAATAATTTTCTTTAAGACGAACCCGTTTGTTTTAATTTTATTTTAGGAGAAAGTAATTTAAAACACTAATAGAAAACATATATGCGGAATAAAAACAATCTTCATACGTAAATGTTTAATAATATTTTCCCAACCGCAGGAAGCCTATAATGTGTGTCGTGTGAACTTCATTAGGACACGAGTTGTGAACAATCGATCACTTTTGGTGAGGCCTTATCGCGATCTAACACAAACCATTTGCACGTGCCTTTGATTTTCACCAACCATAAGTTTATTTTATACATGCGAAGGTTTCTGATAACGCACAATATATTATGTAACATTTCTACCACTTTCTCCCTGAGGAACGGTTTGACACCAATACGTTGCAAAATCTGATTAAAAAAGTAACCATCCTATTGCACGGTTATTAACGAATTCGGAATTGAAACGAATAAAAAATTACTAAAAGTGAAACTTGCGCTCTCGTTTTTAATGTCATGGCGTCAAAGTGAAGAGACTTGAAACTGTTAACCAATTATAAGTATTTAAAAATATAAACAATCATTGTCTAATTATGTATCTAAGGCGATTCCGAAACGCATGTTGCGTTTAATGATTTCTAGCATGTTCTTTTATATGAACAGCAACTGTTAAGCACTTAATGTCCGTTCACGGACGTGTGCGAATATACAAACATGTTTAGTTGTTTTTAAAAGACCACGGTACAGTACAGAGCATTGTCTGTAGTCAAAACAGCTATAAAAAGTGGATCAGGCTTTAAATAATATACTCCTGAGTGAAATCCCCAGACAGCTCAAGATTGGCAGTAGTTTCGCTGACGATATAGGCTATAGCCTTCTACAGACCATAGCGAGCGTGTACGTGACCGAGAAAGCAAATGTTCACAGTTTTAATTCTAGTATCGGGATAAATGTTTGTGCCACTCTTGCGTGTCGGTATTTGGTACTTGTGAGATCGAAATGTTCCGATTATCCTCGTTTAGAATACTTGTTACATATATGTGGCTGCAAGTTGCGACTTCTTGAAATATCTACATTATTATTTGAATATTTTAGCTCTCGACCAAATCGGCTCAGTAGTGAAACCTGTCTGCCCACCTGTGGCATGATACAATAAAGGAAGACGTCAGTGTCCGTCGTCAGATTCCGCAAAAACGTTATTAACTTTTTGTCAATGTTGACAATGTTCGTGACGTGGATCACTGCGAAGTGAAGGTCGTAGGGTTCGATTCTCACTTAAGCACTAAAACTTGTATGTTTTCAGAGTTTTAAACGGGTTTTTCAAATGGTTTATAATTAGTGGGGATAGGATATTTTATGCATCGACAAAAATAATCATGGCAGGTTTCCTAAAACAGAAGTGAGTGGGCTTCTAATTAATCGTTGGCTTTCTTTGGAAAATATTCTAAGTATCTTAACAAATGTAAGACAACTATCGATTTAAATGTATACTAATAAATTTGATAAATTTATATTAATAGACAAAAACAATCGGATGACGAAGAGCATTAAATCAATGTGACGCACTTATGAGTCGCAATTGCTATCGCAGTAAGTAAATGGATGTTCACAGACTTGCCCCGAAACAAGGATAAGTCATATAGCGGGTTTTTCACAGCGTATAATGCTCCCAACTAGATAGGATCCAGTCAGTCTGCCGCAAAACCACACAGATGACCTCCTAGGAGTTTTATATTAGATTGAGATGAACATTAGAAGGCGGTCGGCCCACTGCACACAAAATAATTCAGAAAAACAAACTACAACAACTTTTATCGCGTCGTACAATGGTCTTTGTTATGAAAACAACAACGTTAACACCTCCGCACTATATCTACTCTGTAAATTTATCCGTCATTCTGACATAGTCGGGTTGGCGCAATAGAAATTTTATTACACTTTGATAATAAAAAATCAGTAAAAGGAATTTATTTATTTGTAACGCATTTATTTCAGTTACGGTTTGACGATTGTTTCATAATTTTGTTTTATTAAAATTCAATAGAATATTAATCAAGAGATAAAAAAGTTAACGTACGCATAATTATCGTTCAAAACTTGATCGGAAATGAAGTCATGAGTTGTTCCAACGTATTGGCCATCTATGTAGTTATCGACAGATTATACCAATTCCTAACAGAATAAAATACAACTTTGTTTTTGTCTTTTATAGGTTTGTTTTTAAACTAGTTTCCTGCACACAAAATCAAACTAAAAGCACTTCAAGCCGCTAAAGCTTATTACTAATCATGATAAGTAATTAAGAGAGGTCTTGACCCAGTAGTGGAACGTTCATAGG